>NC_065447.1:25217171-25500835 GCF_917563875.1 Diabrotica virgifera virgifera | reverse complement strand
ATCAGGTTCCACAAGTAAAATCACGTTCTGCAATTAAAACTTCCCCTGTTCCAGTGTACCGATACATCAAAGTTTGTCCGACTAGACACCGTTAAGCTGTTAACAAATTTTCAGCTTGCTATTAATAATTTTTTTTTGGTACGCAGGATCCAGGCTAATAGCTAATATCATTTTAAATTAATAAAATATGAATTTTTATTATATTAACTTAGCAAAATAAAAAAATGCTAACTAAACTAAACAAAAAAAAAAATAGGGTTTGAACCGGCGACCTCTTGATCGGCACTCGTATGCTCTACCACTTAGCCCTATCCCTTATTTATTTACGTACTGTACAACGGGATCTAAAAAATCATTGCATTACTTGCATCTAAAATTACTTAAAGTTCAAAATAAAATAAAATGCATCCATATAAAAGCTGTAGAAAATTGGTTAGCTATTGAGTTCTGAGCTATTCTGAAAATTTCAGGTGTCTATGTAGTCTGAAAGTATGCTTAAAATCGATTGCAACATTTCCCAGACATAGTGACAAAGTGAAGTATATAAAAAAGTTCTAAACAGTGTTCGTTGACCTTTGGTATATTTAAATCCTCAATTTAAGCTACAATATTACGTTAAATTCAAAAATTCCATAAATTTTCATGCAAACAACTTAATGGATATGTATCACAATAGTATCCTATTTTCGCTTCAATATTATCCAATCTTTGATATTCAATACCACATTACTAAACTCGTGTTGTTGTTTGTGTCCTTGTTTGTATCGAACCATATTGCAATAATCATAGCTAATGGTTTAAAAAACAATTTCCTGTTTCATAAAGAAAAGTAATATTGTCTTTCCTTTGTAACAGGATATTATATATTGTATCTTGTTATTTTATATTTTTAAAGGAATATACAGAAGATTACTTTAATCGAAAAATCAGAACTAAAAATAAGACAAGAATTGTATTGTTACAAGATCGAGGTATTAAGGTGATACAGTAGCGATCAACAGGTAGCAAAAACGCGTTCCAAGATTTCGGCTGTAATTTTGAATATTTTTTCGAGATATTTGGCACACATATTCGTAATATAATAAAGAATGGCGGTACAAAGCCCAATTTGAAAAAGATATTAATATGTGGAAATTACTCTGTAATTAAATACAATATTAAAAATACGAGCCTGTACCGCCATTAAGAAGAACAAAAAATACACTTTCTTCAAATAAACTTTTTTATCCGATGCCTAGATTTTGTGTCATTTTGGAACTACTAAAATTTTTGAAGTTATACTTCTTTAGGCGCGATTGAGGGTGAAATTTCAACATGCCCGGCGCATGCACACAGCGACAGTATGGTGTTAGTCGCTAAATCTTTTAGATTATGTAGCTCAACTAAGGTGTGCGTGAAAAGAATATATTAGTGTTTTTAGTAAATACATTTATTATAATTTTTGTGTCTTTGGGAGTAAGGTAATAAATATTATTGAAAATGTTTATTCAATAATTATCTAATTGTCACCGCGATTGTCATTATTATGACCGAGAAATAATAATACGTAAGGGTATCCTCGGTAGCTCGTCGATAGAGCATTCGCCTAGAGATCGAATCCCGGACAATGCACATTCTTTTTTTTATTCTTTTAGTTATTTCTAAAATTAATTTAATATTTAAATACAATATAAAAAAACTGTTTAAAGTAGATATATTGATTTTGTTGAAATCATATAGAAGTATAACTTCTTACATGCGTACAAAGTACACACACACATTCTTTTTTATTTCATTAGTAGTTCCAAAATGACACAAAATCTAGGCATCGGATAAAAAAGTTTATTTGAAGAAAGTGTATTTTTTTGTTCTTCTTAATGACGGTACAGGCTCGTTTTTTTAATATTTTTTTTAATTACAGAGTAATTTCCACATATTAATATATTTTTCAAATTGGGCTCTGTACCGGCATTCTTTATTATATTACGAATACGTGTGCCAAATATCTCGAAAAAATATTCAAAATTACAGCCGAAATCTTGGAACGCGTTTTTGCTACCTGTTGATCGCTACTGTTTCCTCTTAAGTTACTTTGTTTTATTTGGAAAAAAATAGGTGGTATAAAAATTAAAAATTACAATTACATACATACACACACCGGTAAAATTATCCGAACACCTTAAAAATGGGACATGTTTGATGTCTCGAATTTCCTAAAACTGTTATCCGATTTTAGTGATTCTTTTAATATATTATAGCCTTATTATTTAAGAATATCGGTGTAATAATATTGTTGCTAGACAGGTAAATATCAGTTTATACCGGGTGTAAAAATCATACTGTGTTTTTTTCTTAAAGTTCGGAACACTCTGTGAAATATTCTAGACTACATAAAATATTGAATTTAAAATTCAATTATAGCCTTAGGATTTCTTAACATTTTTTTTTTGATTTATTTGCTTATGTTGGAAAATGAAAAAGTTATGGACTTTAACAACTAGCCATGTTTTTTATCAATAAATCCTCATAGTAGTGGAGAGGAAAGCATGCTAAATTTGAAGTTACTCGAGCGTTATGGGGACCTATTGGATTGTAAAGTGTGGGTGCTAAAACCAAAAAAAGTTAAGTTAAGCTTTCCATAAAGTGTGGGACTCTTCATTTTTTAATTTAGTTTTCCATTTCCACCAATGGTTTTTTCCGATTATAGTGCCATCTATCCATAATTGGAAAAAATGTTGCGAATAAAAGTTGCTTATTTTTACGCCAAGAATCCAAATCTGCAATAAAAATTGGGGGCTCCTACTTAAGATTTTAAAGTAACCCCCCACCCCACCTCCGTGTTTGGTAGCATTAGATAGATTTTTGAAAAATATTGAATAGGTACGTGTATTCTGCAGTTTTACGATCTGATGTTCATTTCGCGAAATATCGTATTTAAAATTTTTAATTTACCCCCCACCCGTCTCCGTGGGGTGACGTGTTTAGTATTATTCAATAGATTTTTGAAAAATATTGATCACGTATTTTGTAGTTTTTCGATCTGACGTTTATTTCGCGAAATAGTCGCTTTTTTGAAATATACACTATTTTGCATGTACTTAATTTACCTTATCTTAATCTGACGATTTCGAGTTTTTCTAAGAATAATTAATAAGTTTAATTTAAAATCTTAAATAGGAGCCCCCAATTTTTATTGCAGATTTGGATTATTTACTTAAAAATAAGCAACTTTTATTCGACACATTTTTTAGGATTATGGAGAGATCGCGCTATAATCGGAAAAAAAACCGATTGTTTTAAATGGAAAATGACATTAAAAAATGAAAAGTGCCCCACTATATGGAAAACAAACTTAACCTTTTTCTGGTTTTAGCACATATTCTTCACAATCCAATAGGTCTCCATAACGCTCGAGTAACTGCAAATTTAGCATAATTTCCTCCCCTACTATGAGGATTTATTGATGAAAAACATGGATAGTTGTTAACGCACATAACTTTTTTATTATCCCAGAGAATTAAATGAATCAAAAAGGTAAATGTTAAGAAAGCCTAACTCTACAATCGAGTTTTCCAAATTTTAAGAAAAAACACAGTATGATTGGTACACCCGGTATAAAATGATATTTACCTGTCTAGCCACAATATTATCACAACGATATTCTTAATAATGAGGCTATAACATACTAAAAGAATCACTCAAATCGGACCACTGGTTTAGGAAATACGAGACATCAAACATGTCCCATTTTTAAGGTGTTCCTTTAATTTTGCCAGTCGCGGTGTGTGTATTTTGGTTATTGTACAAGTCGACAGAAATATCTGAACTGAAACCACCAAGGTCAGATTGATCGAAAACTTTAGTTACGCGACGTTGTCAGATCAATCAAGTTTCAAAGCTTTTTCGGACATTTATTTGTTACCTGTTTCACAGTAAAATTTCCTTCTGCGTCCTCCTGTGTAAATTTTAAAACATTTTGTATATAATTTCACGGGATTGTGCAATTATTGTTCTACTGTTCACGGCATTAATATAATATTTATGTTTACTAAGAATATCTCCAACCCTGCAAAGAATAACGTATTTATCATCATCAATGGCGCTACAACTCTTCGTGAGTCTTTGCCGCGTTTACTATTGCCTTCCATGTTTGTCGGTCCTGTGCCACTAATTCCCATTGTCGCACTCCCATTTTCTCTAGATCTTCTTTGACTGCATCTTTCCACCTTTTTCTAGGCCGTCCTATAGACCTTGTTCCATCTGGTATCTCCCAGAACACATTGTTTATAAGGCGATTGCCGTTACTGCGTATCACATGCCCTGCCCATCTGAGTCTATTGGTCTTTATATATCTGACTAGATTTTTTTACGAATAGAGACTCTAGCTCTTTATTGTATCTGCGCCTCCATTTGTTTGTCACGCTGTCTCTGCAAGGGACATATATCATTCGAAGGATTTTACGTTCCCACACCAGCAATTTATTTACTTCTCCCTTTGTTAGCGTCCATGTTTCGTTCCCATACGCGACTGCTGGTCGTATTATGGTCTTATATATCTGGATTTTTGCACCTCGTGAAAGTTTTGACTTCATTAAATGTTGCATTGCAAAGAAAGATCTATTTCCTGCCATTATTCTCGTTTCAACTTCTTGCTCTAATTTGTTGTCATTTGTGATTGTTGCTCCTAGATATTTAAATTCTTTAACCACTTCGAAGTTATGATCGTTTATAGTAATATTTTGCCTTATTCGCCGTCGTTCTTGTTTTGAGGCGACCATGTATTTTGTTTTGTCTTCATTTATTTTTAGACCGATATTTAATGCAGCTTCTTCAAAGCTCGAGAAAATATCCTTAGTTTCTAATGTTGATTGTGCTACTGCGCCTACGTCATCGGCAAAGGCGTGTATGACTTTTGCTCCTCGAGTAGTTAAGTCTGGTTTGATTTTGTGATATATTTTCCGCATGACATATTCTAAGGCCAGGTTAAACAACAATGGGGACAACGGATCTCCCTGTCTCAGTCCAGAATTTACGCAGAAAGCGTTTGATATTTTTTCCCCCTATTCTAACTTGTACAAAGGAGTTACGTACACACATTTGTGTTACCGCAGATAGTTTTTTGGGTACGCCGAGCTCGATCATTGCCTTCCATAACGTTGCACGATTAATTGAATCATAAGAATGTTTGAAGTCTATAAAGATCTGATGCACGTCCTGATTATATTCCCAATACTTTTCAAATATTTGTCTTATTGTAAATATTTGATCAATAGTCGATCTGCCAGGCCTGAAACCACACTGGTAGTCACCAACTATTTCTTCGGCGTATGGTACTAATCTTTTTAATAATATCGAAGCCAATATTTTATACGTAGTGTTGATTAGTGAGATTCCTCTGTAATTCATGCATGATTCCTGTTTTCCTTTCTTGTTTATGGGTACAATAATACTACCACACCATTCTTTCGGTATTATTTCTTGTTGCCAGGCGTTTTCTATTAATTGATGGATTTTACTTATGAGTTCATAACCGCCTGTTTTAATTAGCTAGGCATCAATATTGTCCAGACCAGGGGATTTATCGTTTTTAAGTGTGTTTATGGCATGCGTAATTTCTTCCATGCTTGGTGGGGGTATTTCTAATTCGGCCTTTTGATACTCATCTTCTCCGTTGTTTCCACCATTAACGTATTTATGTAATTGTAATAAATCATTTTCGGCTAAATTTTAATTTCAGGGAAATTCCATCAAGAGACAAAATAATATGTCTAAAAACATTTACCTTGTCTTATCTGTGCATTTATGGAGAAAAGGTTTACTGCAAACCTTTTAATGAGCTATAAATACATTTTATGGCCAACCGTCACTAAAGTCATTCATTATTGTACTCATTTGCCGCCATTTGCGGCAGTAAAGTAACACTTTATTGTACTGAAAGAAGAATTTTACTTTACCTGTCGCGGTTAATCAAATTAACCGAGATTGAATGTAAGTGGTCGATGGCAGTAATTGAATGGCGAGTATTTGAGTGGACTTACAATTTATTTACTTTAATTATTAAAAATATTGTACGCAATTTGCGATATTATCAATTAAATTTATTTCAAAAAGTAAAATTCTATAGTATTTTGTAATTATATTCATATAAAATAAATTAAAACTTTACCCATTTAGTAATTATTCAATACTGATAAGATAACTATCGATTAAAAATGGAAAGCGGCCATCTTGCAAGATATCTGTCAATCTGTCATGACTGTCATGAAATTATTATGACGTCTAAAATTTAAAAAGTTCTTAAATTGTAAATTGCAAGTAAGTGTTAGTAAAACCAATATCAAATTATGTTGGCAAATATGATTTTATATCAATAAAACATATCTTAACCGATTGTCAAATATACCAGCCAACTAGATGTAAACAACCTTCCCAGGGACATATCTGAGCTTCTTAGAGACAATACAAATAATATCAAAAATATCATACAGTTTTTAACGGAAATAGGAATAAAAGACATTTAATTGTATCATAAATTTTTCAGGTATACTTTTTGTTAGTACATATATGTACTTACTTAATATTACAATCTCTTTTTATTTTTAATATACAGGGTGTCTGCGTAACTTTGCACCATATGGGAAACTTTTTAATATCAATTTTACGAAAAAAAGTCATTCTTTGTAAAGTGCTCTGCATAGTCTAAAACCTAAGATGCAATCATCAGATATCAAATTTTGTCAACAGTATACGAGGTATGTCAAAAAATATTAATTTCGCTCAAGAGCAAACTACATTTATACTTCAAAATATCAAAAAATTTTATTATGAAAAGTTTTTTGTAATTAAAAACCATATTCAAATATGCAATAACAGCCTTCTACGTGAAAAAAAAATTCTGAGATTTTCCTAAATTACCGATTCCGAACATCATTTTTATTTATTAGACATGTAATAACTCTTTTATTAATAATTTTAGGAAAAAAACTTATTCTTCATAAAAATCTGTGCATGGTCTAAACCTCAAGATAAAACCATCAATTTTCCAAGTTTGTTAATTTTATACGAGGTGTGTCAAATAATATGAATTTAGAAAGAATTCTTTCTAAATTCATATTATTTGATACACCTCGTATAAAATTAACAAACTTGGATAACTGATGGTTGCATCTTGAGGTTTAGACCATGCACAGATTTTTATGAAGAGTACCTTTTTTCCTAAAATTATTAATAAAAGAGTTATTACAGGTCTAATAAATAAAAATGATGTTCGGAATCAGTAATTTAGGAAAATCTCAGACATTTTTTTTCTCGTAGATGGCTGTTATTGCATATTTGAATATGGTTTTTAATTACAAATAACTTTTCATAATAATTTTTTTTGATATTTTGAAATATAAAGGTACAGTGGAACCTCGATAACTCGGATTAATCGGGACCGCGGCCGATCCGGGTTATCGAAAATCCGAGATAGCCGGAGAATATGGTAAAAATTAATAAAATATGGTATACTTACAGATAAACTCCATTAGAATTGAAATAACATGAAATATATTTATAAATATGCACAGTACCTACTCATCAAAATTACTAAAAAAAGCACCAAACACAAACGTAAGCAAACGGAAGGGAACAATACAAGACGCACAATACAGTCACAACGATGTAATGTTATTTAAGAACAGTGAAAACTAAAAACCATTGTTTATAAAAGAATTTTTTAAATAGTCTTTTCTAAACAATGCTAAGACAGTTTGAAATAAAAAGGAATAGGTACTACAGACAGGTGCCTGTTGTTTCTGCGGCGTGTGCTATGAGTCATTTTTACTATCGACTATCGTATAGTTCAAATTACACACATACACATTATCTCTCAAATATTATATTACATATATTTTTATTGTTGAAAGGTTTGTCTGATAATTAACTACTTTGATGAGAAATAAGCCACAATTAAATTGAAAAATAATTTTATTAACGTTTCACGACGCCCAAATCAGGTCGTTGTCAAAATACAAAATATTGAAAATCAAAATGTTTATCTGATGAAAATCGGTCCGGGTTAGCCGGACTTCCGGGTTATCGGGGGCCGACTTATCGGGGTTCCACTGTAGTTTGTTCTTGAGCGAAATTAATATTTTTTGACATACCTCGTATACTGTTGACAAAATTTGATATCTGATGATTGCACCTTAGGTTTTAGACTATGCAGAGCACTTTATAAAGAATGACTTTTTTTTCGTAAAATTGATATTAAAAAAGTTTCCCATATGGTGTAAAGTTACGCAGACACCCTGTATATTTTACATTGTTGTCGTTTATAACCCCAGTGGTACGGACGACATTACATTTAAAAAATATATGTTGGCGATAAAATTTTGTATGCACCACGTCAGTAAAGACTCTTTATCAAACTCGTCTGTTACTCGCCTCGCTCGCTACGCTCGCTCTTCTCGTAATATCAGACCCGTTCCATAAAGAGTCACTTTACTGATTTGGTACATAATTAACTATTATCGGTTTTTGCATATAATATCAACACTATACTTTCAAAAGTATTTAGAACAACGTGCATCATTTCAAATGTTGTAGCAACAAAAGGTGTATTTAAAATGTAAATGCAAAAACATATTTGTTTCAAATGGCAGCAAATAAAAATACGACGATATCGAACACATTCGCAAAATTTTACATCAACAAACTATGAATGCAGCAAAACTCCAGAACAATGGTAAAGGTAAACTGTCCTTTAATTTATTTTTTAAATACACTAAAGCATACAAAAGTTTGCGCTGACGACAACTTTGTTCCATTTTGATGGAAGCTTACATACCTTTTAACAAGTTACAATATCTCGTGGTCCGTGGATTTTACAAAAATATTGTGAACAAAACTGCCGTGCTAGGCCTAAAGGCGGTAACTAACATTTGACAAAAGGTGGCAAAATCAATTTCAAAATTGAATGCTAAAATTTTGGCCCGTTAGGGATTTATAAACTAGCTAATTGTTTTTACGCATGGATATATGCCCCAGTTTATTAAGGGAACCATTAATTATATTTTAAAACAAAGTTTTATATAAGAAAGGTAGATACCGCTAAAACGTTTTATCAAAACTTACTATAAAACTAAGCCTATTAGCGGTATGTGGTTTACAGTTGTGATTGATATGAAATAAAAAGCTTTTCTGTGTATTACAGTTTATTAAATTGAAAAAATTAAAGTACTATTAAATGTTATTATTTTGTTGAGCTACAACATGACAACAATAAATTGACAATATTTAGTTGTCGTTATATCTGTTTTCTTTCAAGAGTCAATAAATACATATGGGTTCATTTATAATAATGTTCTATTTGTGATTCAATATAGACAATTAAATAGATAACCGAACAACATACCTTGTGTCTGCTACATACAAAAAACCTATTTAGTATTACAATGATAACGAGCGATCCAAAATTATTGGGATCAAAGCTAGCCGTGCAAAAAATTACGTATGTTCTCTTTTAATCTGAATTTATATCATTGGTTTATCAATTAATTTTGATTAACATTATAAAACTCAAAAAATCAGTCAAAACCTTTAACACAGAACTTTAATCAAAAATAAAAAGAATTAACAAAATTATAAGCAACAATAACAAATAAAATCAAACAAACAACATCTCTACATAACCTAACTTTTCTTGAAGTTGACGTACACTGCAAAGTTGACGTAAACTGGTAAATATATCTGAATTAAGAATAGACATGCACTGTATAACTATCTCTGTCGTTCAGAACCACCTATGGTGACAATAATTTTGGATCACACGTTATTACCTCATAGTTAACATTTTTTATAAAATCTTTTATAGTGCGTCGAATAATTTGGCCAGAAACTGTACTGCCGTGCTAAGCCCAAAGGCGGTAACTGATTTTTTATCGAAAATGAGATTGTTGTATTTCTACGTAGATTATAGGTATTTAGAATATTTTTACCAAGTCCTTAGAGTTGTATAACTATTATAATGGGTATCTAAAATATATTTACAAAGTCTTTGGAGTTGTAGAAGCATTATAATATAATGAAACCTACCTAGAAATACAAAAATGTCATTTTCGATAAAAAATCAGTTACCGCCTTTAGGCTTAGCACGGCAGTGTACTTATACTACGAAAAAAACAGAATCTGTTCAAATTGTTATCAGATGTATAAACATCTGCTGATGTTAAGCGTTTTAAAGAATTCTTCAACTGTGAATGTGAATGTAAACCATACTTTTCACTTTCTCAGCTACTATATTTTTATTTTGTTTTTTAGCGACAAAGATTTCCTTTTATACGACATGTTATTACAGAGCTTTAAGATTTTTATGATTGCCGACACCAACCCTAATATTATGCTGGTTATTTTTAATCTCATTTTAGATAAATACGATAAGTAATAAAATAGTATTGGGTATTTCACAATATTATATTCGGTAAAATACCATTACTTATAGTAATTAGGGCAAATTTTAACATTTTATTAGTTGCATTGTACAAACTAGTTATATGTTATGATTAAAATATGATCACATTGTCTTTTAGACCAAAAAATACTTAATTATCGGATATATAAGATTTTTAAAATATTCAAACAAATTTTTGTATCATTATCCAGGTACCTGACGCATTCTTAGAAAATTTATAAAGGAATAAAACCAGCATTTTTGTATAAAATTTAGGTAAAGGATTCTCAAAAGATTAAGTAAAGATTTCCCAAATCTACAATCCCGTATCTATAATAGGATTGTATAACTAGACTAATAGACATTGTCTAGTTAAACAATGATAATAGCTTGTATTTAAATAAAAAAACGCAATCAATGGGACTGCTAATCCCATGTACGACCAACAGAGGGTTAATTACAGAAAACTTTGAAGTATGAAACAAATCTTGCGCCTGTACAGGCTTAACGTACTTTTTTCCACCACTTGTAACTGCTTTACAATAATTGTTCTCTTTCTATAATATTGTCTTCAGTGGTTTCACCCCGTATTTCACAACTCTTACTCGACTGTACTTGATTTTCTAAAAAAACAAAATACTTTGAGTCACTTTTTCTAAAAATGTTTGTGGGTAGCGTGTGGATATATTATTAAGTTTTTAAAACCTAATTAAAAAAAAAGAAATATTTTTTAAATATGTAAATATCTTACCGCCTAATTCAAGATATAATAGGTCTGGATCCCGCGTATGAAAAAAAAGTTGATTAATAGCAAGCTGAAAATTTGTTAATAGCTTAAGGGTGTCTAGTCGGATAAACTTTGATATATGGGAACACTGTAACAGGGGCAGTTTTAATTGTGGAACAGGTTAAAAATTTGAAACGGTCAGAACACGAAAACGGCACATTTATTTTGTCCGACAGAACAGACTTAATCTCTCCGAACAGAGATTAAACTCTCATGCAAAAATCAGGCTGCTATTTATCACCTGTCATAATTCCTGTCATTTGACATATTCTACATGTTCCACTCATTAAAACGCCCATTTGGTGATAAATAGCAGTCTGATTTTTGCATGAAAGTTTAATCTCTCTTCGGAGAGTTTAAGTCTGTTCTGTCGGACAAAATACATGTGCCGTTTTTGTGGTCTGACCGTTCCAAATTTTTAACCTGTTCCACAATTAAAACTTCCCCTGTTTCAGTGTTCCCATATATCAAAGTTTGTCCGACTAGACACCCTTAAGCTATTAACAAATTTTTTTATTATTAATTATTTTAACAAAATTTTCACTTGGCGCAGAGTCATATTGTTTAGGACAACATAATTGGTTAATCCTTGAAATACTATAAACAAAAATGATAATAAATTTCAAAAGATATAATAATCTCGAAAAGTTCTTACCATCCTCGCTAATTATTTCTTTTACTAACACAACTCTTTTAACTAACACAATAATCTAACCTTGTAAAATTAGGCAGAATTTACTTTGTAATACTAAGGCGATTTGGTGGTTTCTAAAGTAGGCGTAGGTAGCATTCTTGAAAGTATATTAGCGGTAAGTGCAATATGCTAAGGTATATGGACGGCAACTGTAGCAGATACCGTCAAAACGCCATAGTATTTAACATTTGTCGCCAAATGGCTTAGTATTTTAACTGAAAAGTGTAGATACCGCTAACAAAATTGCGATTTTATTTAAAATATAAGGCTTCTATAAATCCAAAGATTTAACTATTTCCACATTTATATTTCCTGAAAGCGTTTGTTATTTCTTTAAGTTTTTTATGGAATATTAAAGAGTCTGTTTTGAAAGTAGCTGTTGTGGTTCCTCGCATTATATTGTTATTCACGTCTATTTTATTTTCTTTTTAATGCGCTTATTTATTTCTTTGTGTTCTCTTTCACTGTTCTTCAAATTTTTCTTATGTCCGTCATATAGAATTTCCGCTGCCATCAAAATAGCATTTGATGTAAGACTGCATTGTTCTCTAGTAAGATTATTTTTTAAAGCTTCAATATTGTGTTCAACATATGTTGTAGGGCTAGAGATCATTTACCTTTGAACTTTAAGTTCCTAATTAGTGGGTTATATCCAGTATCTACTATTTCTACTATAGAATAAGCGACTATTTAGCTACTCTTAATGATATTTTTAAATCATTCATTTATTAAGATATAATCTATTTGTTTTCTAATTTTTTCTCGTTAACTATAATGGTGGAGATTTCCATGCATGTATATAACCGTCTAGTTGGTAGATCATAGTACGGCAGTCCGATAAGTGCTTAGCTTACAAAAGAAAAAAGGAAAATTTTGGGAAAAGTGGCAATTTATTTCTCTACATAGCCTCCTTTTAGCTCGATACACTTGACCCAGCGATGCTCCAACTGCTTTAACCCTTCTGAAAAATACCTCTTCTCGAGGTCTGCAAAATAGGCTTCCGTGGAGGCGATGACCTCCTCATTCGACTTAAATTTCTGCCCAGCGAGTGTCTTTTTCAAGTTTGGAAACAAATAGTAGTCGCACGGGGCCAAATCTGGAGAATACGGTGGATGGGGCAACAGTTCGTAGCCCAATTCGACCAATTTGGACGGCGGCGACGGCGGAGGTGTAAGCCGGTGCGTTGTCATGGTAGAAGGGCACTTTTTTTTTTCATAAATGCGGTCGCTTTTTCTTCAATTCGGCGTCGAATCGGCCCAATAATTCGGTATGTAATCGTTTTGCCCTTATCCAAGTAGTCGATGTACATCATACCTTGTGAATCCCAGAAAATGTTGGCCATCATCTTTCCGGCCGATTGGACAGTCTTCGTCTTCTTCGGCGCACGTTCGCCGGGTGCTGTCCACTCTTTCGACTGCTCTTTAGTTTCTGGTGTATACCAGTAAAAATTACAATTTTTGAGCTTTAATAACTCAAAAAGTTTTGATTTATTTTAATAACTTTATATAACAAATTTGGCTTGGAATTGGTCCCCCTATCTAATTATGGGATTATTTTCACCCGGAGAAGGGGTGGCGTCCACCCCCAGGGTGAAAGCGCAAGTTAGCACCATGCCACCTTTGTTTCTTGAGATATCCTCTAACCACTCACCAATTTTTATGCAAATTTATGGAGGTTTAACGAAATCGGAGGTAATAGCTCATATTCACCTTCAGTGACTCCACTAATGGGGTATCCCATGACCTTGGTTTGTAATTACTAAAACCGTCGATTACGTCATTACACAAACACATGTAGCAATTAATGACCATTAAAAAATTTAAATTGACCTGTTTTAAGACTTTTTTAAGTCGTCTATTTCTAATATAATGAATTTATTCCATAAATCTGCATCATACTGTATATATTGTTATGATCTGCTTTCTATTACTTTTATATTAATTAGTATTTATTTGATTAATTATATAATTGTCGCAAATCATACATAAAAAATATTAAGAAAAAATCTCAGGGTGCCTTTTGTCATAAAAAATTTAATTAAATTCTCTTAGGTTATACTTATCCTCTCTCGTGGCTTCAGTATCTCTTAGTTGATCCTTATCGGGATAAAATAGGAAAAGGAAATAAATAGAAATACCATAAATAAACACATATAAATACCTTTATTATCACAAGCAATGCTCTGTAAATTTATCAATTAAATCCTGTGGACATAACTGTCCAAAAGAAACTTTTACCATATAAATTAAACTAATTCAAACAAATATTTATCGCTTTGTTCTTGACACCATTAACAAAAAAAGCTAAACAAACAAATTTGGTATTCGCAAAATTACTTATACTTCCTATTAAGCTTTTGAAATGTTGGAATCTTAAATTCATATGCTTTTACGTGAAAAAAATTAACTTCTGATTATAAAGAAAATCTATCACATAGGTTATTGACTGACCTTTTTGATTCACACACAATTATGTCTCCTCTTGACCCAAACAGCTCCTCCTTGTTGATTATGTTAGGCTACCAATCAAAACCCTCTCTGTTCTCAGCAAACAATCCAGCAGGATACCAGCAACTATTTCTCCAAAACACAAGCCAGACCTCTTTTTGCCAGTATTCGTTCAATAAACTCCAAAACTCTCTCCTCTCTTTCTCTCAGCAATAATCTCCTGAGACCCAAGTATCTTTTTTACTTGGTGTCACAAATAATTTTAATAACGATAATTCTTGTAACTTACTCTCTTGGACTTTACAGAATCAAAGAGGTATTTCTTCTCGATTTTATTTGTCTCTCGTTCCACTTTTCAGCTACTCTCACTATCAAAATAACCACTAATACTTGCTTCTGAACTACTCACGAAAACTTTTGACTGCTCTTCTCGGATGCCGGTAACACAATAATCTTTCTTTTCCAAACTGTGTCAACATTTCAACCTCTCTTTCCCCCTTTCAAATTGCCAAGCCAATCAGAAACATTTCTCTTTTCCATTCGAAAAACCCAGCCATTCTTTCAAACAATCCTTAAAATTAAAATTCAAAATCTCTCTACCTTTAATTTTCTAAAAACTAATAATTACAGTTATCTGTAGTTTTACCTTTCCCGTAATAACAAAACCATCTTTTTAAATTATAATCCTAAATAAATGTTCCTTTCACTTTACTTATTTACAAATGTCTTTAATTCTTCATGGAAAAACTCATTAAGGAGAAACCTACTACGTGAAAGCTAACTTCTAATAAATATTTGCAAATCAATATACAGGGTGTATCAAATTTGTGTGCCCGCGTTATAATTACAAAAATTAAATTTTTTTCTATCTTTGATTGCCAAATTGATACACAATAATATGTTGCATTTTTATTAGGTAGAATATTTTTAACAATGTACCTCTCTCTGTTTTCATGTTGCATACACCATTTATAATCAACTATAATAGTCATTAGCACTCGACTTTCCCGAAACATTAGGGAAAGCATCGACTATTTCCGAAATGTCATAATATTAACCTCCCTCTACGTTATTTCTGACAATAGTAATCTGGGAAAGCAATGCAATAAAGCCAACTCTTACTGAATGAGGACAGTTGTGTTAGAGTTATACAACCATGATGTTGTTTGAGTACATTCACTAGTTTTGCGAACAAAACACATAAGCAAATTATATCTTATGCAACTCGAGCATTATGGTTAGTAATATTAGTATGAGATTGGCTTGCGGTTTCTTACACACGTTGTTTAAGTTAAAAGACAATTTAATAATTAAAGTTAGATTATAATCTACTGTGCAGGGATGGACAAGTCTGTTAATAGACCTGGGCGGATCTGTTTTGAGGTGGATGTGAGAGGTGGCATTCGGATTTTTGCAGATAAAGTTAGGTGACAACTTCAATAATTATAATTGACTTAATCTCTAAAATTGACTTCTCAAATATGCCCGGAACATTAATAAAAAAATTTAAATATTTAAAAATTTCGAAAAATATCGATTTTTTTCTATTTTCATTGCTTATATTTTTAAAACGATTCGTTTTGGATCTAAGTCGTTCAGAAATAAAATAAAGACAATTGAATTTTGTATAATGTACGACTGGTTTAAAATGTCTTAAATTATTACCCTTTCTGCAAAATAACAATAAATACAAAATAAGGGGCAAAAAAGACTGTTTTTATTCAATATTTTTCAACCACTTTGGTTGCACTTAGAACCTTCATAATTGGCTTAAAAAATTCTTACAACATATGTAAACCGTCCACCAAATTTCATTAAAATCGACCTAATAGATTTTGCATAATAATTTTGCAATCTAAATTTTTTTAAAAAAGTTCAAATTTTTTAAAAACTTTCTGAGTAAAAAGTAGACCATTTAGAAGTTTGCTAATTTTTTTACACATAAAGAGGTTCTCTACCTATCTAATACACTTTACAGAATTAAAATCTGATTAATTAAGCGGCCTCAGCACTGCTTTAAATTTATAAACAATGTTTTGGCTTATAAACAAATACAGTGAAAACGTTTGAGTTGGAATAAATTCATTTTCTTGAGAATGGGAGACTCTGGAGATAAATCCCGAAACAGATCGATTTTTATTTTTAAATTATTATTTTTTGACATAAATATCATACTAGTGACGTCATCCATCTGGGTGAGATGACGTAATCTAAATATTGGAATTAATTTAATTCATTTTTTTTTAAATCAAATCCTGTATAAATAATTATGTTAATGTTTATATTGGCGAATAAAAAATTGAATAGCCTTTCGATTGACCTATCACACGGCAGATATTCTCATTTAACCTTTAACTACCCGCGCATCAAGTTATAACATAACTACACGCGTGGCGTACTTTATACGCCACAAGAAAATACAGTGGATTTGTTTTTTTTTTCAAAAAATACACTTAGTTGTTTGTTATAAACCTTATTCGGCATAGAGAATAATTGGAGTTCCTTCTCAGTAAGCCAATTGGGATTTATAACTGGAATCATGAAATAACTGGATTCCATAATAAATAAAATTACTAATAAACAAATTTTTGAGATGTAATTTTTTACAGGAGAAAAGGTATTGTATATAAAGAAAAATATATTTTGTGCCATAATGACTAAAAAACAATTGAAATATGTACTATATTTTTCGCCTTCGCAAGATGGTTTCTCTCAAAGAGGAAGTCATTTAAATCTTAAAATGAATTTATACCCTTAATGTCTAATACACTACTTATAACTTAGAATGAAACCTAAAGAACCCAATACAATGTAAGCCATTAGATTCTTCCTCCTTCCTGGTCTGGGCAGTTTTAGACTTTGCTCCTGTATTTCAAGCTGATGATGGCTCGGTAAGAGCCGAAACGCGTCCTTGT
The DNA here is from genome assembly GCF_917563875.1 of Diabrotica virgifera virgifera. Lineage (NCBI taxonomy): Eukaryota > Metazoa > Arthropoda > Insecta > Coleoptera > Chrysomelidae > Diabrotica > Diabrotica virgifera. The sequence goes on along the minus strand of NC_065447.1, from coordinate 25,483,581 downwards.
ATGACATTTTTATAATATACATTTTTGTGGTACCTCTTTGAGTTTTCTACTTTCTTTCAATTATCTTTATTTTATTTCCCTACCACTTTGTTCCAAAATTAATCGTTTTAAAGTTATAAGCAAAGAAAATAGAAAAAAAAATCAATGTTTTTCGAAATTTTTAAATATTTTAATTTTTTTATTAATGTTCCGGCCATATTTGAGAAGGAGCATAAGTCAATTGTTATTGTTGAAGTTGTCACCTAACTTTATCTGCAAAAATCCGAATGCCACCATGGGACGCCGAGGAAAAGATGGTCAGAAAATATCAATTGAGGCTAAACATCGCAGTAAAACAGGCATTGGGCCTGTTTATAAAGTAGGAAGAAGAAGAAGAAAAATGGAAGATTACATCTTTTTAGTAAATTATAATTTGTCATAAATTCTCTTAATAACCGATTTGAAATTTTCTCCTTTTGAAAATGACATTTTGAAATTTAAATGCTGGATTTAAAAAAACAAGGAGATATTCGAACTAAATTCGAACGTATTTTTGGAATACAAGTGGTCTGCTTTAAATGACCTGAAAAAGGAAGACATGATCATTTTCGACGCTTGGAATAGTATTGCTGACTCTTACGATCAGATGAAAAGCTCGCGTTTGTTGTTCTTTACCTTTTCAGTTCTACTTCATAAAGAGTAAATTGAAAAGTCTTCTTACTAATAAGAAATTGGAATCATACGTAAAATTAAGTGAGCACGTCCTTCAATCGACAGAGTACGACTGAAGGACGTGCTCACTATCCTTGGAAAGAAAAACATAGGTCAGAGATATAGAAACATAATCAAAGAGCTCAATAGATCCAACAAAACACGAATACAAACCACACACGGGCTCACGAAAGAAATCAAAATGAATGTCGGCATTAGACAAGAGGACAGCCTCAGTCCATGCCTATTTAATTTAATAATGGATGAAGTTATAGGTAGTGTTAACAAAATGAATCAGGGATACAAAATGGGTAACCGAACCATCAGAATACTTTGTTACGCAGATGATGCAATCTTAATAGCCGAAAACGAAGATAGCGAGACAATCGTTTGTCAAAATGAAAAAGTCCCTATGCAACCTGGACGTAAATATAAACTTAAGAATGAGAATGTTAAGGTGCTATGTTTTCTCCGTTCTGCTGTACGGCATAGAAGCTTGGATACTGAAAAAGATAAACATCAAAAACATTGAGCCATTTAAGATGTGGTGCTACAGGAGAATGTGGAAAATACCATGGACAGAAAGAGTAACAAATCAAGATGTTTTGCTGAAGATGGAAGGAACGCGAAGTCATAAAAACCATACAGACAAAAAATCTGGAATATCTAGGCCACATAATGAGAGGAGAAAAGTACTCTCTGCTAAGACTCATAATCCAAGAAAAAATATCGGGAAAGAGAAATGTGGGACCTAGGAGAATTTCCTGGTTGCGAAATTTAAGGGAGTGGTATGGGTGCAGTTCAATAGAGTTGTTCAGAGCTGGTAGCCAACGGTAGCGATAGATACAGTAGCCAACCTACGATAGGAGACGGTAATGCAAGAAGGAGAAGAAGAAGAAGATGACTTACAACGCCTACTACAAAAATTTAAACTAACCGCCGAAAGGTATAACCTGACACTATCCACAGAGAAAACCCAATCGATGGTAATATCCAAGAACCCAATTAGATGTAAATTAGTAGTGGACGACCATATAATCGAACAGGTAATAGATTGTAGATACTTGGGTATGGAAATATCTAGCGACAGGCATCTCTGGCAAGAAACAAAACAGCAGGCAACGAAAGCAGCGAGAATATCTGGTTTCCTGAGGGATATAATCTGTCGGAATAAATATATGAGCACCGAAAGCAAAGTCCGCATTTATAAGACATGTGTTAGATTCGTACTGACATAAGTAGCTGAGACAAAGGCCGACACAACAAAGACCAAACAAATAATGAGAACAACAGAGTCAACAGAGATGAGAACCCTAAGATCCAAAAGAGGTATCACACTAAGAGATAGAATACGAAACGAAGACACATTGAGAGAGCTAGGCGTTCAAGACGTAGTGAGATGGACAAGAGCACGACGACGCATGTGGAGAGACCACGTAGATCGTATGGACCCTGAACGTATGGCGCAATGCCCGAAGACACAGAAGTCAAGCGACTCATAGGAAGACTCAAAAAACGATGGTACCAGAGCTGGAGCTCCGGATCGCAGCAGAGACTGTAACAGAAAAAACAGGACATAGTCCTATTACAAGAAGAAGAAGAAGAAGAAGAAGAAGAAGAACAAGAAGACGTAAAATTAAAAATAACAACATACAAAACTGATTCACTCAAACTTTCCAAGGAGATGCAAGCACATTGTTCGCATTAATAAATATTTATGAAATTTGGTTTTATTCAGTGTAAAAAAAGTTTACTAAACAAGCAGGTTTAGCTCCAAATGTTTTTTAATTGTTGTAATATAGCCCAATAAATGACCGTGTTGGAGTGTAATTTTCAGGGGCAACTCCGAATTGCATGAAAATTTGGATTTAGGTTCCACTTACACTCCACTTCAAAGTTGAATTTGTGCCGTTGGTTGCTTTTACTTGGGGGGTGACAGTCACCCCTTCTCGGGGGGTGAAAAACGCGTGTTAAAAACAAGCCCGGAAATGGATAAATTGACAGATTATAAGCAACTTTCGTTCTATAAAGTTTTTTACGTAAGTTAATACTTTTTGAGTTATTCGCGATTGAAAATATTGATTTTTCGACAAAAAAACTACGTTTTCAGACAGTTTTTCGCCAATAACTCAAAAAGTAAATATTTTATGGAAAAAATATTCCTAGTAAAAGTGTAGCTTATAAAAAAACGAAAAAAATGGTGTATCAGTAAAGTCTATAAATTGAGTAAAAGCAAAGTTGTAGCTCATGAAAAATACGTTCTTATTCGTCTAACTCCAAATCGAATAATTCAACGCGAAATCACCGAAAAATTAAGCAGTTTTCGGGAAAAGCTTATTTATATTTTTAAAGTATCTAAAAAAGCTTTATATTTGTTTTTTACAAAAATTTTTATCATCAAAAATAAACGAGTTACGCTGGAAAAAATTTGGCGCCTTTTTTTGGTAAAAAAAAGTCGTGAAAACCTCCTTCTATTTAGCATCCTAAATAAAATTGATCGTTACCGCTTTACCATTTATTTTAACTGTATGTGTATTGTTTATATGATATGTAAGTTTGATAAGTTTAAATTGCTTATTTTTGAAAAATTTCCTTTTTTCAAAATAACTTAAAAACTATTAGCGATAAGAAAAATCTTAAAGAATAAAAATGTAGGTTTTGCTATTGTAAATATGCTAGTTTCATTGTGTTTTTCCGTGAGACAAAAATTGGTTAAGATATGGCTGTTGAAAATTTGCATAAACTCGTGGATACTGTTCAAGCTTTTTCAACTATAACCCTTTCAAAAATAAGCACTTTAAAGAGGCGAGACTGACAGATCATTTATAAGAGATAGATAAGTAAGTAAATTATTTGTAAAGCGATAGCGATTAATTTCCTTTGGAGAGCTAACCACGGGGAGATTTTCATGATTTTTTTACCAAAAAAAAGAGGGCCAAGTTTATTTTGACCGTAACTCGCTTATTTTTAATGCTAGAGACTTTTGTGAACAATTAAAAGAAAGCTTTTTATAAACACTTTAAAAAAGTTTAAATCGATTTTTCCCGAAAAGTGCTCAATTTTTCGGTGATTTCACCTTGAAATATTCGATTTGGAGTTACACGAATAAGAACGTATTTTTAATGAGCTACAACTTTGTTTTTACTCGATTGATAGACTTTACTGATACACCATTTTTTTCAGTTTTTATATGCTACGCTTTTGCTAAGGATAATTATTTTCGATCAGATATTTACTTTTTGAGTTATTTGCGAAAAAGTAGTTTTTTTGTCGAAAAATAAATATTTTCAATCGCAAATAACTCGAAAAGTATTGGCTAACATAAAAAACTCTATAGAACAAAAAATGCTTAAAATCAGTCAATTTATCCATTTCCGGTCTTATTTTGAACCTATGTTTTTTTACCCCCGAGAAGGGGTGACTGTCACCCCTCTCAAGTAAAAGCAACCAACGGCACAATTTCAACTTTGAAATGGAGGGTAAGTAGAACCTAAATCCAAATTTTCATGCAATTCGGAGTTGCCCCTGAAAATGACGTGGTCTCGCCGTATTTCCCGTTCATTTACTGGGCTAATATTCATATTTGACTCTTTGGCTAATAAGTTTGCCGTTCACTGTGCTAAACGGACATAATAAAGATACATAATAATTCTGCTTAAATAAGCAGCTTGGTTTTGTTTCGATTCAGAGGGGTTCATGTAGCCCCACTGACGACGTATGGAGAAACAGAAACGTTTGTATGGGGATGGTGTATCACATCTGAACCGAAATGAAACATAATCTGTTTTTTAAGTTTTAATTATAATAGTAATATTACCTAAAAATTATACAAAGACAAAGTAAATAATTAGAATACAAATGTTTTATTACGCCATCTATCAGAGCGTCAGAAATTAATAATCAGCTTGAAATATTACTAATGTTTAAGAAAGATGTGGAAGCGTTTTGATTAATACGTGACGATTTTGTGACAGGAGACTAATCCTTGCTAACTTTGTCGAAGATTACAAGCTGTGACTGATAACGCAAATAACAAAGGGAGTTTTACTATTGATCACCTTCAACATCTTATATAAATGCCTTCTACGGCGCACGTGAAGGAGATAGCTGGAATAAATATTTCGGGGTGTATTATTATTATTTCAATTTGAATACGAAGTAGCGATGTATCCTGTTCTTTACATTTACCCACTAGGCGGAGGCGCTAACTTTAGTAGAATGTCGCACATCGGAATAAAAGAAAATAAATATATTATAGAAAATGTGACATCGCTTCGACATCACACGTGCTTTTCAAGCACGACAATTTCAGAAGAATGTATCAATAGTTCTCTATTTTTAATATAATTCAAATTTTTTGAAGTTATACTTCTTTAGGCGCGATTGAGAATGAAATTTCATAATACTGCGCGCATGCGCACACAGACAGTATGGCGTTAATTACTAAATCTTTCTAGTTATGTATAAATATAACATTGCAAGAAAAGGTGTGAAAAGAATATATTAGTAAAATAAAATTTTTATTTTTAATTCAGCTGCAATGCGAAGGCAAAACAATCTTACTTTTCAATTAGAATACGGAGTACAGTCCAATTCCTTAAATCGCGATTTTCGGCTCTTATTGGAGCCTCATCGGAAAGAACGTAGGCTTGTTCTCCATACCCCAATTGATCAGCACTAAGAGGTTTTCCCACCCATTGCAAGTGAAGTGAAAATATTAGGTGACTAGGGTCATCTGGCAATTAAAAGATGAAGTTTTCGATCCTAATAGCATTATTAATAATATTTAGAAAATATTAAAATATTACTAAAAGATTTTTAAATCGAAAACTTATTGGTCCATTTCCTTGGTAACACCTCCAAGGCTTCTAAAATTTGCAAGCCAAATGAATGCTGAACCGAAGAAGACAAGAGGGAATTCAAAAAACTTACAATTCACGACCCCGTCTGTTCAGCTGGTAAATTCCAACAGAAAATGGACCTAGTTACTCGAAGGAATAAAGACCAATATAAAATTTTTATTTTTAATTCATTTGCCATGCGAAGGCAAAACAATCTTACTTTTCAATTAGAATACCGAGCGCAGTCCAGTCCCTTGAATCGCGATTTTCGGCTCTTATTGGAGCTTCATCAGAAAGAATTGGAGCCTCATCGGCTTGTTCTCCATACCCCAATTGATCAGCACTAAGAGGTTTTCCCACCCATTGCAACTGAAGTGAAAATATTAGGTGACTAACTTCATCTAAAAACCTCTTAGTGCTGATCAATTGGGATATGGAGAACAAGCCTACGTTCTTTCCGATGAGGCTCCAATAAGAGCCGAAAATCGCGATTCAAGGTACTGGACTGCGCTCGGTATTCTAATTGAAAAGTAAGATTGTTTTGCCTTCGCATTGCAACTGAATTAAAAATAAAATTTTTATTTTATTTTTATATTGGTCTTTACTCCTTCGAGTAACTAGGTCCATTTTCTGTTGGAATTTACCCGCTGAACAGACGGGGTCGTGAATTGTAAGTTTTTTGAATTTCCTCTTGTCTTCTTCGCTTCAGCATCCATTTGGCTTGCAAATTTTAGAAGCCTTGGAGGTGTTACCAAGGAAATGGACCAATAAGTTTTCGATTTAAAAATCTTTTAGTAATATTTTAATATTTTCTAAATATTATTAATAATGCTATTAGGATCGAAAACTTCATCTTTTAATTGCCAGATGACGCTAGTCACCTAATATTTTCACTTCAGTTGCAATGGGTGGGAAAACCTCTTAGTGCTGATCAATTGGGGTATGGAGAACAAGCCTACGTTCTTTCCGATGAGGCTCCAATAAGAGCCGAAAATCGCGATTCAAGGGACTGGACTGCGCTCGGTATTCTAATTGAAAAGTAAGATTGTTTTGCCTAAAACAATAAAAGTTAAAAAAATTAAAAATAAAATTTTTATTTTATTTTTATATTGGTCTTTACTCCTTCGAGTAACTAGGTCCATTTTCTGCTGGAATTTACCAGCTGAACAGACGGGGTCGTGAATTGTAAGTTTTTTGAATTCCCTCTTGTCTTCTTCGCTTCAGCATCCATTTGGCTTGCAAATTTTAGAAGCCTTGGAGGTGTTACCAAGGAAATGGACCTATAAGTTTTCGATTTAAAAATCTTTTAGTAATATTTTAATATTTTCTAAATATTATTAATAATGCTATTAGGATCGAAAACTTCACCTTCGAATATATTAGTGTTTTTAGTAAATATATTTATTTTAATTTTTGTGTCTTTGGATTTGTCTTCCTCAGGAGTAAAATGAGTATTATTAAAACATTTTATTATATATTTATTTTACATCACCTTGTCTCTTTGTTACCGTGAATTGTCGTTAGGTACGTTCGAACCGATACAGACACAGTCTTCGTAGCGTATTTGGTATAGAATTCGGTCAGAGATCTAGAGGTCTTGAGTGCGAGTCCAGTGCAATCCTATACTTTTTTTTATTTTTTTTGAAAGCGGTAAGCACAAAATTAGTTTGGTGTTTAAAAAAATATAAAACAAACTGATAAAGTATATTTAATTTTAAAAAATCATATAATAGAAGTATAACTTCTTACGTGCGTACAAAGTAGGTACACACACATTCTTTTTTTAATTTTTTGTATTCTTTAATTAAGTATCGCCCAAATGAAGCAAATAATATCCCACCCCCAGGCCCAACCTAGTTTTTCTAGTAAATCATTAGGTTTTTACAATAGATATGATATGATGTACTGACTGTTATACAGTGCTAGGTTAAAAAAATTATCTAGAAATGTATTTTGAAAATGACACCCTACTTATGGGCAGATCCTCTGACGACCGAGCGCCGCGAAACCTGAATATCGGTTGTCATTTTTTTCGAGTTCTAAGAAGTCTGTGTGCTAAAATTGTAGATGTTTTGTTTAGTCTATAACCCATTCGTTGAAACCTGTCGGTAATTCAAGAAAAAGTAGAAAAAACAATCCAAAGGATGTAGAGGCCCAAAAATTAAATAAAGGACACATTTACGCAAATGAAAGTAATACAGGGGTAGGTGTTTTAAAATGGCAGGATAAAGGTGATATTCTTTGTCTAAGCACTATTCATACTGACAGAACCACTAAATATACAAGAAGAGGAACAGACCTAGAAAATCCATCTCTTACAGTTTGCTATAAATATTAATGTAAGTCATTCATAGATCTATCCGATCAGTTAAAATCATATTCCTCCCCTTTGCGTAAAGGGATTAAGTGGTATAAAAGAATATGTGTGTACTTTGTACGCACGTAAGAAGATATTCTTCTATTATATAATAGGTAATTTAAACGAAGTAACTATACTTAAAAGGTTATTTGTACTTATTTTATTTAAAAATCAAACTAACTTTCTTATCTACCACTTTCAAAAAAGAAGAATATCTTCAAAAATTATATAATAATATACTTACAATCATAAAATCTATAAAAAAAATTTAAAAAAATGAGTTGCTTGGGGCTAGAACCCACTTCACGTCTACCGGGCCGTACGAAAGCTGACGGCATTTCAAACTAGACCACATTCGCGTGTACGTCATGTGGGAATATACACAAACTAAACGTTTACACCATAAAGGGCCTAGCCGGGTAAGATGGTGAAAAGTGCCCCCAACTCGATTCGAATTCCATATAGGTCACCGTTTAGCACATATAGAGGAACTCACTTTCTGAAATTTTTAGCCCCCTAGGTGGTCACGTGATCCCCCTAGAGCCTAATTAGGCTTTTTATGTTTTTATTTTTTATCTCAGCCGCGTCAAGAGCTAGCCAAAAACTTTATTTAAAAAAGTTGTAAGATTCAAAAAGATCTATATGAAAAATTTTTTTTTTATTTTTTGGCGGGAAATTCGAATTCTTAGAACAATTTTAAATTTTAAATAATTCTGAAAAAAAAACTAAGACACTCGTTTTTACGAAAATCAATTATAATGTGTATTTTTGCACAATCTTTCATCCTGAATTTTTTTAAACTTTTAAAATTGGTGAAACGTACTTTTAAAAATAAAAAACCGCATTTTTTCGGTTTTTTTTTTCGTTTTTTGATACAATTTTATACATATTTTTCAAAAAAGGTAACACCGTCATTAGAATAGGTAAAAAAACGAAAAATAATTGGGGTTTGCTTAATAAAAATTTTTTGTAACGCCATCCATTTTCAAGATACAGGGCGTTGAAGCAAACAAAATTTTACACATTTTTTAAGATTTTGCCGAAACTACTGGCAACATTGCAATACAATTTGGCAAGTTTTAAGAGGTAGTTATTGTGCATTTTTTGACATACAGTTAAGAATTTTATATTCATCATTGGCGCGCATACGGGTAATGGTCTGAAATTTTTAAAGAAAAAAAGATGGTACGCCACTGACATATTTCAAATTATCAATCATTTTTGAATTCCTCGTTCCATTTGTGACAAAAAATCTATCTTCCCATTTTTTCATACGACGCCCCGTTTTGTTGCAAAAAATAAAATATCTTAACGCTTCCAAAGTATTCGAATTAATTTTTATAATGGATGTACGAGTTTATGTATGTAGATGTAGAAACTACTAGAAGTTCGAATGCTTTGTAAGGATTAAGATCTTTTATTTTTTGAATAAAAATGGCGCGTCGTATGAAAAAATAAGAAGATAGATTTTTTGTCACAAATTGAAAGAGGAATTCAAAAACGATTGTTAATTTGAAATATGTCAGTGGCGTACTATCTTTATTCTTTAAAAAGTTCAGACCATTACCCCTATGCGCGCCAATGATGAATATCAAATTCTTAATTGTATGTCAAAACATGCACAATAACTACCTCTTAAAACCCGCCAAGTTTTATTACAATGTTGCCAGTAGTTTCAGCAAAATCATAAAAAATGTGTAATATTTTGTTTTCTTCAACGCCCTGTATCTTGAAAATGGATGGCATTACAAAAAATTTTTATAAAGCAAACCCCAATTATTTTTCAGTTTTTTACCTATTCTAGTGACGGTGTTACCTTTTTTGAAAAATATGTATAAAATTGTATCAAAAACGAAAAAAAAAACCAAAAAAATGGGGTTTTTTATTTTTAAAGATACGTTTCACCAATTTTAAAAATCTGAAAAAATTCAGGGTGAAAGATTGTGCAAAAATACACGTTATAATTGATTTTCGTAAAAACGAGTGCCTTAGTTTTTTTTCAGAGTAATTTAAAAGTTTAAAATTGTTCTAAAAATTCGAATTTCCCGCCAAAAAATTTAAAAAGAAATTTTCATATAGATTTTTTTGAAACTTACAACTTTTTTAAATAAAGTTTTTGGCTAGCTCTTGATGCGGCTGAGGTAAAAAATAAAAACATAAAAAGCCTAATTAGGCTCTAGGAGGGTCACGTGACCACCTAGGGGGCTAAAAATTTCAGAAAGTGAGTTCCTCTATATGTGCTGAAAAGTGGCCTATATGGAATTTAAATCGAGTTGGGGGCACTTTTCACCATCTTACCCGGCTAGGCCCTTTATATGAATTTAATAAAATTATTAGTTTGATTTTTGTCGAAATAAAATACAACAAAATATAGAGTAAGAAAATAATATATGAGATGAAGATTTGTAGAAAGTTTGTTCGTAATCACATTATGTAAATTAAAGCATTGCCTACTAATAGGTAACTACATTATTTTGTTTACATTTTCCAAATAGATAGGTATTGAAACTATTAGGTATTTCCAACTGAAACATTTAGAATTACGTACCTGCGGCTTTTCAAAACTATTTAAAAAGTCACTATAATTATAAATTTGATTTTATTTCTGTCCACACATCAATAAAAACTAATATTATACAATATTTTTGTTTACCGATAATCTCCATATTGAACAATTATTGACAGATCATTTCAAAATTTCAACACCCAATCAGAGCCCGTATAAACACAACCACTAATACCATACTGTCGGTGTGCGCATGCGCCGGGATCAATCAAATTTACCCTCAATCGATTCGCCGCTAAAGAAGAATATCTTCAAAAAACTTGCATTTTGAATATTACTTGGCTCGGCAGTAGTAAACACTTTTACAATATACAAAACGGTGACAAAGGCAAAAATATCAGTTACGGATTTTAGACAGAGCACTTCTCTAACTATGTTACAAATCGATGAGGTAGATGTCCGGAAAGTGCCGAAAAATGATAACAGATAGCATATTTCACATAAAGTTGCTTCAAAAGATCGTCGAAAATATGTAGAATGTTACGAGGACAATAAGCGCTGAAGAAGGCAGAAAAACCGCTCAGAAGAAGGGACCAAAATCAAAATTTTCAAGTGATGCTTGTAATAAGTTTTATTGTTTGAAACTGTTTGTATTATTTAAGTAAAATAAAAATATTTTTTCATAAATCCTTATAACTGTTTTGAAAAAATTTTAATCTTAGTAAACACATAAAAAGTGCCGAGCGCATTCACTAGTACTGCCTGCCAGGCCCTTCTGTAAAAACTTTCATATAGATAAATGTGTTTCGAAGCACTGCACAGTTGAAGACCTTGGGACCAGAAGGGGACAAGACACAATTTCGTTAAAAATGAGTTAAAGTAGAAACCACACACTTTAAGACCATATTAATGTCCCAAACAGAAAATTTCAGCAGTGTTCTCATAGATGGCGCCACTGTAGTTAAGTCCCGTTGTGTTACCATTACTTTATATTGCAACAGAAGGAGACAAGCCACAGTAGTAATCAACATGGCCGCGGAACATTCCTGTGCATGTAAACGGAAAATAGACTTTTCTGAGTTTGATTCTGAACACAGTCACCAAGATCCGTTTTTAAATAAAAGCGAAGATGACAAAGACTATACAGTATCCGGAAGTAGCAGCGATTGGGAAAATATAAACTCAGGAACAGTAAGTTTATTTACTCTGTGGCTTGTTGTCTTATGTTATATTTTTCGAACCTAAAAATATTAGGATTGTTCTAAAGGTTTTTTGTGGCTTACACCTTTTTAGTAAAATACCTACTTCATTGTAGGGAAATGAATAGGTTTATACCCCACAGACTTCTCGAGTTCTCTTGCCAACTCCAGAAAAGAAGGCGCCTTCTAGATGGAGACACAAGGATACCCAACGACATAAAAAATTAAGTGCAAGACTAGAAAGAATCTAGTTTACGAATATGTATATAAATACAAAAGGGAAGAAAATAGAACCAAAAAAATTAGGTGCACCTTGCGGTTGCAAAAACAGTGTAGGCAGAAATTAGTGCTTGCCAACAAATTCTACCAGATACTGAGAATAATGAACCACTGGAAGACATTGAACATTTGGACGACTTTTCAGATAGGTATTGAAAATATTGACCACTGAATTATTTTATTGTTGCATTTTATGTTCATATTTTAGAATATAATTTTTTATATAAAAGGGGATAAGCCTCATAATTTTTAAAAAAATGTTCAAAAACTCAAAAACCGTTAAATAAACATTTGTGTTACTTTTATTGTGTATTTAATATCATATTTCCAAACGATTATGGGCCTTACTACCAAGAAAATTTTAAAAATTGGATTTCAGGATTTGAAAATAAGTTTAAAATGATGTTTTCTCCAAAATATTGTTTGGTGGCATGTTTCCTTCTGGTCCCAAGGTCTTCAGTTGGGTTACAGGCTTTGATGTTAGCGCTAAGCACTAAGTAGTGAAGGTTGCCCTGTGGGTGTTGGGGCGTATACGACCACAGGATCTGAAACCCAAATGTCGGGTGTCATGGCGATTAACGTGTTAATTAAGTATGCGTCAACCTCAAAGGTATGGCATAATTTAAAAAATGAACAGTTTTGTTTAAATTTTTTTACATATTATTGACAAGAGTCGTGCATATTTATGCACATAATATGCTGATATTGGATAAGGTAAATAATTCGTGAAAATATAATAATTCTTATGTCGCTTAAGCAGTACATTTTCTATCTCATTTCTTCAGTTTTATGAGGACTTTTCGGAGGTTTTCTGAAGACTGAAATACGATGCATCCATTTTTGACCACGAATTCATATGCAACACGCATATATGCTTGAAAAAAAGAGTCTCTCTTCTTTCAATAATACTTATATAATATTTTCGATGACTTGATCGTGAATTAGTGCAGTTAACGTAAACCGTGCAACATGAATCCAATAACTAAGGCGGTAGGTTCAGAATAATAGTAGTGTTCGCGCAGTACAACATGAACGTATTCAGAGTAAGTTCGGGATTAGTTTCCAAGGCGCAGGCGTCAACGTAAACTTGTCCTGGACATGCTCAGGATTTTTCGCTCCGCGAACAATTTTCGGATTCGTAATGTAATGACGGGTTGCATACATTAAGGTTAGAGAAGGAAGCCTTTTGTTGTCCCTTTCTTATTTCGAAATTAATGTCAAAAAAATGCAAATGCAACCAAATTTGTATGTCAATGTCAACAAAGAGAATAAAAGCAACAGGTAAAGGATTAACTTTCTAAAAGACAAGTTTTCGCTCTAATGGCATATAAAACAACATAATGCTATTCTACATCCCACCAGAATGAAAACAATGGGAACCTTCTCTGGTTACACCTCCGAGGCTTCTACAATTTGCAAGCCATACGGATGCTGAGACTAAGGAAGATAAGGGAATTCTACAATTTACAATTCACGTCCCATCTGCTCAGCGCAGTAAAGTTCCATGGAACAGGCTTCTACATGGAACTTTACCGCGCTGAGCAGATGGGACGTGAATTGTAAATTGTAGAATTCCCTCATCTTCCTTAGTCTCAGCATCCGTATGGCTTGCAAATTGTAGAAGCCTCCATGGAACTTTACCGCGCTGAGCAGATGGGACGTGAATTGTAAATTGTAGAATTCCCTCATCTTCCTTAGTCTCGGTATCCGTATGGCTTGCAAATTGTAGAAGCCTCGGATGTGTAACCAGAGAAGGTTCCCATTGTTTTCATTCTGGTGGGATGTAGAATAGCATTATGTTGTTTTATATGCCATTAGAGTGAAAACTTGTCTTTTTGCTAGCAGTTGCCGCTAGGGCATCTATGCCATTTCGTTCGTTGCAATCCGGGACTGCACGCTGGGGTTTGTTTTGGTTGAATCAGGGAGAGCAGCATATGTGCCTCCTGATGAGAGACTAATAAGTTTCGAAACCGGTAGGGGTGCTTGCAGCACTCTCTGATTGGACTAGAATATGGTTCGGCTGTGATTTCGTTTTGCAACGAAATTGAAAATGGTTATTCATTTTTGATTAACTTTCTATTCAATGCATTTCTTAGAAGTTAGAAATTTGATTAGCGTCTTTATTATTTCGACAATATCTATAATTTGGTATTTCCACGCCGAAATCCGGCTTACATTTTTGTAGAGAGTAAAAGATTGTCATATTACTTGGAAACTGCCGCTTGTTATTTAGATATAAAAATTAACTTTAACCTCCTGGGGGTTGAACATTATCTGAAGGAAGGAATAATTTAGTAAAGCAATCATTTCCAATTTTGATATAGAATATGTGTTGAATTTGACAGGTTGTGGCATTGTGTTGTGGTTTATTACACCACAAAAATAATGAAATGTAACAAGACACAAGAAATAGTTTCAGAATAAGTTTGATGTGTTGTTTATGTTTCATTATATTCAATAAGAGACTAATTTAACTCATAAATTAACCTGAAAAATAAACCACAAGAATATGTAGGTACTTATAAGCTCATCTAGATAGAAGATATTAAGTAAAAACAGAGTACAATTTATTGTAATACATACTACCGTAATAGATAATTATCGAATATCGAATGAAAATAATACTAGAAAAGGTACCTACTTATTTATTTATAAACATACGAAATGGAAAACATTGACAAAAACAACTAAAAAAGCTTTAATATAAAAAATATTAAAATTTGTTTGAAGAATATTTAAATGATACAACACTTTACATAATTTCAAAACTTTAAAAACCAGAATCTACATCTACAAGTTGTTTAACAGAACAATATTTTAGGTTAAGAATTGGAAGGAGTAAGAACAGAATGTCAAGAAATTCTTTCCAAATATCTTGTGCGCCTGTGCGAACTTAAAATCCGAAACAAAATCCTCGAATGTCGAGAGCGTATCCCGGACACGTTCAGGATCTTGTTCCTGTACTGCGCGAACACCGAATTAAAACTCCGGAGGGTGTTCAGAGGGAAAGATTTGACCTCCGCGAACGCTCAATTTTGTAATGCGCAGGTGTTCTCCCTCTGGGTATACCCAGGATGTTCTGCGCGATCAAAGCTAATAGTTTTTCACACCTAGGTCCCCTGGAATTTTTACACTACGCACTGAGAACTATCTTGACGAACTTTCGTCAAATTTGACCGGAGACACTTTTTCTTAAGTAGTGTTGCGGGGACCTTTAGAGTTTAGAGAACTAAAGTCAACAAATCTCTCTAAATCTCTAGTTTGGAGTAAAGGCCAATTTAAATGTATACCGTTATCTGACAAGTTTTCCAGCCAATATTTATCCATCGAATTACTTCGGTTATTCGCAAATTCGCTTGACAGAATTCATTACTTCGCAAATAGTTTTTCTAGCGTCTTTATTACTTCAGCTTGTTTTCTCCTAAACCAACATCGCTGCTCGAATATAAATATTTTTTGTTTGGTTTATTGCTGCTCGTGAGAATCATAATAACTCAAAGAGGTATAATAAACAGCCCATTCTGCAAACATCTGCAGGAAACCGTGGCACGTAGAATCTATTTATCCTGATTTCTACTTGTCGTATAGATGGTTACAGGTGCTTTGGAAATGACAAAGATTTTTCATAGTAAATGAACATTGGGGAGGTTGCTGGCAAAAAAACTAGAGGAAATTAATTTCTACGTCAGCTTACGTTATGAGATGTTAGGAAATATGACATTTTCTGTATAAACTAAATATATTGATTCTCAAATGTAAATATTATTTATTTTTTTCGTATAGTGTACAAGATCCCATAGGAAAGGAAAATCACGAAATAGCTTTCCAGATCCTTTAACAGGAAACAGTATACAGTAGGAAAAATGAAAGAATACCCATGAACGAACATATAAAACACGCTGTATTTTCCTGTCACCGTGTCACACAAAAAATTGGCCAGCGCAAGTACATGTAATAATTATTGTTACATGTACTTGCACTGGACAATTTTCTTTGTGACACGGTGATAGGAAAATACAGCGTGTTTTATATGTTCGTTCATGGGCATTCTTTCATTTTTCCGACTGTAATGTATATACAAGGATTACTACAGCTGTAGCCGCCTTCCTTATTTCAGCCAACGTTTCTAGTCCTTTCTAGTCTGCCATTCTCCGTTTGTCCATTTGTATGATCTAGTCTGCACGTTTTATCTTTCCTTTTGGGCTCCAATCCAAAATGTTTCGATACCCACCTTGTATGATCTTCTCTTCTCACTTCTCCATACCAAATCGGACATTCTTGTTCAGTGTAGCTTAGTATGTCTTGTTCTACTGCCATTCTTATTTTTATCTCTACATTTCTATTACAATCCAGTCCTGTTACTCTAAAGCTTCTTCTCGAGAACTCGGTACTGTAATTTTAGACCTGTTTTGTTTTGTTTATTATACAATTCTCTGCACCGTAAGTTATTACACAACGTGCCAAGTTGTTATATTGTTCGTCCGCTATAACTTTTCCCATGCGTCACGATTCATTTTCAAACAAATTAAGTCAAAACATAAAGTGAAACGTATGCCGATGTGTATATACATTGTGTATACTGTATACTATATATACTACACACATCGTCGTACGTTTCACTTTATATTTTGACTCAGTTTGTTTGAAAATGAATCGTGGCGCACGAGAAAAGTTATAGCGGACGAACTGTATATATTCCCTTCTTTATAGAATAGAAATAGAAACAGAAATATTTATTGATCCTTTCAAGACATTTTTACAACTGTATAGGACAGGTCATGTAGATGATTTTACATTGTAGAACAGTAATATAACTGTTACAAGCTAACATTTTTCAGCTACAAAATTTTATATATGTACATAACACCTAACACGTGATAAAATATTTATAAAATAACATATTTAGACATATACAAAACAATTTATACATAAAAAATAAAATAGTTTAAAATAGTTTATAGGCTATCGTCAAGGAATTCTTTGACTGAGCATTTGGCTAATAATAAATTTTTGATTTTATTTTTGTAACTGTTAAAACTAGCAATCTCCTGCATTTCATCGGGAAGTTTATTGTACAATTTCATTCCCATAAATTTAAAACTATTGTCTAATCTTGCTGTTTTAAACTGGGGTATTCGGAGCTTATTAGAATTTCTTGTATGGTAAACATGTCGATGAGCATTAGTATCAAATTGATTGAAATTTTCTTTGACAAACAGAAGAGTGTGGTAAATGTACAGACTATAGAATGACATGATTTTGTATTTTATAAACGTTGGTTTACAAGTTTCCCGAAATTTTAGCCCGAATATTTTTCGAATAATTTTTTTCTGAGTTACAAAAATTTTACAGCTGTTAATAGAATTTCCCCATAGTAGAATGTTGTAACTCATATGACTGTAAACAAGGCCGTAATAGATATTGATCAGTGCTGATATCGGCATAGTATCTTTTATTCTAGAAATAGCATAAAACGATTTATTTAATTTTGTATTTATTGCATGGACTTGTTCAGTCCATCTCAAACGGCAATCTACAGGGTGTAACGAAAATACAGGTCATAAATTAAATCACATATTCTGAGACCAAAAATAGTTCGAATGAACCTAATTTACCTTAGTACAAATATGCACATAAAAAAAGTTACAGCCCTTTGAAGTTACAAAATGAAAATCTATTTTTTCGAATATATCGAAAACTATTAGAGATTTTTTATTGAAAATGGACATGTGGCATTCTTATGGCAGGAACATTTTAAAAAATAATTATAGTGAAATTGGTGCACCCCATAAGAATTTGATGGGGGTTTTGTTCCCTTAAACCCCCCAAACTTTTGTGTACGTTCCAATTAAATTATTATTGTGGTACCATTAGTTAAATTTAATATTTCTAAAACTTTTTTGCCTCTTAGTATTTTTTCGATAAGGCAGTTTTTATCGAGGTGCAGCTTCTTTTTTAATACGTTTACATAAAAATTTTATGGGGGTTTTGTTCCTTTAAACCCCCCAAATGTTTGTGTATGTTCCAATTAAACTTTTACTGCGGTACCATTAGTTAAACACAGTGTTTTTAAAACTTTTTTGCCTCTTTGTATTTTTTCGAGAATGCACTTTTTATCGAGATATTACTTCTTTTTTAATATGGTTCAAAATATACCTAAAAATGTAAATCATAAATAAATTTTCATATTATTACCAAGTCTCCATAATCGTACTTTTAGCCATATACAAATATGTGGTGGATTTGACAAATATTCAAAATATCTCGATAAAAACTGACTTTTCGAAAAAGTACTAAGAGGCAAAAAAGTTTTCAAAATATTGTGTTTAACTAATGGTACTACAATAATAATTAAATTGGAACGTACACAAAAGTTTGGGGGGGTTTAAAGGAACAAAACCCCCATAAAATTTTTATGGGGTGTCCAAATTTCACTATAATTTTTTCTTAAGATACTACTACCATAAGAATGCCACATGTCTATTTTCAATAAAAGATCTCTAATAGTTTTCGATATATTGGAAAAAATCGATTTTCATTTTGTAACTTCAAAGGGCTATAACTTTTTTATGTGCATATTTTTACTAAGGCAAGTTAGGTTCAATCGAACTATTTTTGGTCCCAGAATATGTTATTAAATTAATGACCTGTATTTTTGTTACACCCTGTATATTTAAAACTAAAAATGTTGTTGTAACTGACGAAATAAGTATATCGTCAAATTTAAATGATAATGAGTACACATTGCTAAGAACATTTTGGGAATGAAAATATAAAAATTGAGTTTTATCAACGTTTACTATTAATCCATTTGCTTTGGACCAATCTACAAATGACCTAAAAACAACGTTGGATAATAATATAAGTTCCTCTTTACTAGGCGCAGAGATCGCTAGTGCAGTATCATCTGCGTAAATAGTAATAACTCGAGATTTAATGTAATCAGGAAGATCATTCATAAAAAGAATAAAATATAAGCGGGGTAAGTATATATATAAAAATTATTTCTTTTTGCGAAAGCTGGATTGCAAAATTTATTTTGCAAAACCTATTCACTCGATCTTAATAAAATTTACAGTATTGTTTCAATATATCAAAGTTTTTCAGGTTAAAATATGAAGGTCCTAAGTGTAGCATAAATGGTTGAAAGGCGTAAAATGCTAACACTTGTTTTTTATGGATTTTTTCGCAATTATTGCTATTTTCTTGCTAAGGGTGACAATTTTTTAAAATTTTTACCACACATATATTGCACGAAATTTAGTTACGCAACTCTTATGTCAGTGCAACTTTTCTCGGAAGTGAATACTTTGAAAGTTATAATCAAAAAACGAAGAAAAAAATCGAATTTTTCCTTCATTTATTGACATTTTGATTATTTAAACAAAGTTCCGGACCTTTTTGAGTGGAAGGATAACTCAATTATTATTATATGAGTTAACTTCAAGCAATTTCTTCAAAAAAATATGAGTCACCTCTTAACGTCCATCTCAAAACGGTACCCCGTCAAAATAGCCCCGTCAAAAAAGCTCCGACAAAATAGCCCCGACATAATATCCCGCACACAAAATAGCTCCGACAAAATAGCCTGCAGACAAAATCGCCGCGGAATAATAGCCCGCCGACAAAATAGCCCCGACAAAATAGCCCCGACAAAATAGCCCCGAAAAAAAAGCTCCCTTCAGAATTCATCATGAAATAATTCCTTAAAAATACATTTTTTTGGAAATGGTAATTATCCTCTATTCAGATGTTTATCTTAACCACATTAAATAAAAATTGTCTTTTCAGAGAACTCGAGTCCTGTCTTTCCTGCCTCTTGGAAGTTTGAACAATAAAAATAAACAAAAATTAATGTTAATTTATGATATAAAATTTTTTTTCTGTTTTCGGGCAACAGTAAAATGCATTTTAAATTAAATAAATTAAATACATTCTTTCTTTTTGTCAAATAATTTAAATTAAAAAAAAGTTTTTGGACACCTTGTATAAATAATATGTAATTGTTTATAAGAGGCTGTTTTAGCCGGGGCTATTTTAGCCGGGGCTGTTTTGACCGGGGCTATTTTGTGTGCGGGCTATTTTGTCGGGGCTATTTTGTGTGCGGGCTATTTTGTCGAGGCTATTTTGTGTTGAGGCTATTTTGACGGGGCTTTTTTGACGGGGCTGTTTTGACCGGGCTATTTTGACGGGTCACGTCTCAAAACAGATGCGCCCTGGACTATACTTCGAGAATCGTTTATAGCTTCACTTCCTCAAAAGTATTTAATTACTGCAACATATTCTATTTTCCTTAAATATGTTTATCATGAACTTAGTATCGTCTCCCAAGAGCTTTACACGCCCATACTAGATAAAGTTTAATTAACAAAAAGACTTCAAAGTACATTTGGCTGGCTCCAAGCTTAACGACAGTTTAAAATTACAAAAGCAGTAGATAAAACCTTTGTACATTATCCAGTTCCCATCACTTCAGACAGAGTGCCTTCATGAGCTTATCGTCAGACAAAGAAAGCGTGATGCGAATGGCATATGCACATACATTTAGGAGATGCATTAATTCTCACAATTTCATATAACTCCTTGCGATGCTGCAGGCAAAATTCATTTTGCTCCCATCTGCAAATAGAATATTTTAGATGCCGTCTAATGGTACAGATAGATTTTCGAGGAATTCTGAAATAGGCAAGCTCTAAAATTACGCTAAAAATATTATCACTTTTATTAAAAAGAAATGAATTCACAAGTTGCTGTTTTGTTGTACTAAGATATCATTATTGGAAAAAAGTATAAAAATAAATAATAATTTAAAAATTATGTTTAATAATATAGTATTTATAAACAATTTAAAATGCCTACCAAAACAAAAAGATGGGATTTCCTAAAAACTGTGCTATTGAATGATATTGAAAAAATAAAGCGAATATTTCGAGAAATAAACGTCAGATCGAAAAACTAAAAAATACTTGTTCAATATTTTTCAAAAATCTATCGAACCATACCAAACAGGACCCCCAAGGAGAGGGGTGGGGGTAAATTTAAAATTTGAAATAGGAACTCAAGTGCAACACACATGTATTCAATATCTTTGAAAAATCTATGGAATGACACCAAACACGACACCCCACGGAGGTGGAGTGGAGGGTTACTTTAAAGTCTTAAATATGAGCCACCTTTTTTTATTGCAGATTTGGATTCCTTAGGTAAAAATAAAAAACTTTTATTCGAGACATTTTTTCGAATTATGGATAGATGGCGCAATAACCGAAAAGACGATTGTTAGAAATGGAAAATTATGTTAAAAAATGGGTAGTTCCCACTTAAATGGAAATATATATTTAACTTTTTTTGGTTTTAGGACCTACTCTTCAACCCAATAGGTCCTCATAGCGCTCGAGTAACTGCAAATTTCGCATACTTTCCTCCCCTATTACTAGTGCTAGTAGGTACATGTTTCCTTAGTTTTCTGAAATATTTTGAGTTTTGGTAGTTGAAACACACTTGCTTGATGTGTAAGGCAGTGGCGGCTCGTGGCCTTGGAGACAGGGTCGGCAAGGTTTTTTTGTCTCCTCATAGAGGTATACCATCAAACTAAAAGGCTTAAATCATCATAGGAGATTTTGTTGTTTTTTGTTTTTTTATTTGATGTACTTGACATTCTCTCTTGTTTCATGGTGTTTCGACAATACGTGTTGATTCTTTTAAGACAAGATAAATCCCGTTTATTTGAGGCAGAAACTGGTGGTAGTGGTGATAAGAAAATTGATGAACAGTTTGTTATAATGAATTGCAGTACTTACTACATAGAATTATACATACATATTTTGTAACTTATCCCACTTTCTGAAAATATTTGGATCGGCATAATTTTTAAGTACCTAACTTGTTATAATAAATATCTTGGAAATTCTTTGGCGAAGGTAACTTTTAAATTTTGAATCGTCAAAGAGGTTAAAAATTTACAAATCTTCAAAATTCGAAAAACAAGTATCTATTTGCATATATTAGTAGATATCCAAAATTTCAAGATATACCTACTCGTTTTTCGAGATATGTATCATGTTGTTGTCTTTTTTGGGATGGTTCGGAAATATCAAGCGAATCCAAAATGTCACTGCGTATATATTGGAAACTACTTATCATTACGAAAATCTCTGAGATTTTGCACCAGCTTTCGTATTCTATTTTTTGAATAAATAATGTCAGTTGACTGATTTTGAACAATAATGAATATCTTCTTGGGCAAACTCTGTCTTAAAAATATTTAAAAGAATATTAAAAGAGTAATTATTTAATAAAGTTCTCAAACTGATTGTTTCACGGATCGAGGTATCGCCAATTTCAAAATCGTCGCCTTCAATAATAATATCAAAAATTTCCAAAAGCTGTTCGCGAAAATCTGCTACAGATACTAAAACTACCAGAGATAATCTGCCTAGATAAAACTAACCGAGATTTAAAATTTCATCGCGTCTGACAAACTGTTCCCTTTTTTTTCGAAACAAATTTGTTCTAAAGCAGTAATCCGTTTAGGTGAGTAAACTGGCAAGAAAAGACGATATTCTTTATTTTTTTACACATGTCATGCAAAACTAAATTCATTATATGCGCATAATAGTGAGTAAATAAAGCTTGTGATGCAATATGTCGTTTTAACTTTTGACTGGAGACCATTCAATTCACCACACATAACAGCAACGCCGTCATAAGATTGCCCCAGTTTGCCCTACCAATTTATTTTTGATACCAAAAAATTTTAATCTGTTCTTTAAAACACCAAAAATATATTCTGCCTTATTGCTTTTACTCACGTCTCTAAAACCTAAAAACCTCTCATAAATATTACCACGTGACGCGTATCGAACAACAATAATTGATAATTGTGAATGACATGATAATCAGAAGTTTCATCTACTTCCAGCGAAAAGCAAATGGTTTTCTAAATCTCAGATTCAATAACGTTATTCAAAATGTAACTATTTGATTATATGTATTAGTTCATTCTGTATTACGAATACACTTCGAATCAGAAAGTAAATATTTCTAAAACAATTTCATTATTTTCTCTATAATTAATTTTATTTTTAACAAATGCTTCGATCCATCATGTCCACTAAATGATAATTCCTGACAACTTAAAAAAATTACAATATCAATTAAACGACGTAAAACGGCGTGATTATTTTTGACAATTTCTGCCGATGCGATCTGGCGATGCCAAATGAAACACCGACCGGCAGATTTAAATATGCCGTACCTGCCGCTTAATGCCTACAGAGAGAATGTATGTTCGCTGGCTCATCGACTTGTTATTTCGTTGAGTTTTACGTGTAAATCGTCAAGCTACGGATGAGTTGGGTACGGCTAGCCGAAAAGTCAGATAAATGGCTCGGATCATTCATTTTTTGAGAAGTATGCGCAGGGATCACTTAACGCTCGGATTGATCAAATCCTTTTAAAAACCATGAACAAAATTTAGTCTGTAGTATCTGACAGATTTTTTTACTTCACAGATACAAATATTAAAAAAATCTATCTATATAAATGTGTGGGTCGGCACTGCCGACCCTGCCGACCCTGACCGGCCGCCACTGGTGTAAGGAGTTATTCTATTTTTATATTTAAAGTTATTGTTTTAATTTTTGTTAAATGTTCAATACTGTTTTTTAATATTAAGTTAATTAACTTTACCTGTTTAATTAAGTATTTTAAATACATTTAATTTAATTAAGTTTAGTTATTTTTGTTTTAGACCACACCGTATTATCGGAGAACATTCTGGTTACATATAAACAAAAATTTGTTTCTGTCTTGGCTTTAGGTAAATCAGATTCAAATGTATCAAATCCTCTCCGATTTCTGCAATAATGACCGATTTTCCCTTTTTTTGGGACAGCACGTGTCTAACCTTAGAATATTATGTTTCAAGTATCCGAAACTGCGACTTAAAAGTATTGGGGAAAAACTTTTTATTAGTTCGGTTTAGTGGTTCTTATTAGTGAATTCACAAAAATAAATTCAATTTTGAAATAGGATCCAATTTATAAGAGTGCTCATACTTTATGTCGGATAATACACGATTTATATAATTGCAATTAAAATTTTGCGATTAAACTTTGCAATGCACAAATCTGCACATTTACTTTAAAAAATTCATAACCGTTATCAGAATAAAACTGAAATCTTGAAACAGATACTATCTATAGATACTAGAACTATATACTTAAAAATATAGAAATTTCAGAATAAAATATTAAAATTGAACAGAGTTGTAGCGAGGTAAACGCAAAAAAACGTGATTTCATTTTTTTTTATTTTTAGGGTAAAATTGCGATTTTGACAATGCTTCCCCACATAAAATTAAAAATAAACCTCATTTTCGTTTTCAGCACCGTCAAAAACATACAGTGTGACTAAAATTGGCGACTCACTCCTCCGTGGTAAGTATCTCGAGAAATAAGTGTTTCTTTGAGGGTGTGCCGCTCGTCTAATAAACGTAATACATAGTACGTGAACTCTATTAATATAGTGCTAGTCAAAAGTCCCCCCCTCTTGTATCTTTTGAACGGTTATACGTATGATAATGAAATTTGGAGGGAGGAAATAAACCGACGTAGGCTTTTCAACTAGTCACAACAGGTGACGTACTAGCGACAGATGACATTACAGAGCCACTGTGACCGATAATTTTAAATGGGACCTTATGGCAAGTTATACCCAGAGACATGTTAAGGATAGACTTGAATAGGGATATGCCACTCAATGCATCGGGCTGTAACGTCGACATAGGATTGAGTGGTCTAGCCATCTTTGTCAGTCACATGCGCGGGATAGTTTGGTTAAAAGAGATAGATAGACCACCGATCGACTGTTTCCATGCTGTTTCCCCGTTACGCTTTTTTGATGAGTATGCCGAGTCCATGCTTAATAATATGTCAATAGTGATACCTCGTTTAAAGGGTATCCAAAATACCTATTCAGTCATACTAATTTTTTTGGGTTTAAGTTGATTTTGATTTTGGTGAATAAATTAATAAATATCACAGTGTAGTTTCGCATTTAATTAAAAAAATTCAAATTTCCGCCTGGTTTCTTTGTCAAAAAGTTTAAGTTATTCAGTTCTCTAGTAGTTTTTACGTCAACGTCAACCTTTTTGACAGGTAACCATAGGCGGCA
This sequence comes from Diabrotica virgifera virgifera, assembly GCF_917563875.1. NCBI lineage: Eukaryota > Metazoa > Arthropoda > Insecta > Coleoptera > Chrysomelidae > Diabrotica > Diabrotica virgifera. The sequence goes on along the minus strand of NC_065447.1, from coordinate 25,458,531 downwards.
GTTTGAATTTTTATTAAGTAAATGGGACTCTACAATTTTATATTTATTTCATTTATTCATCAAAATGAGCTTAAAACTCAAGCAAAATTAGTATGACTGAATAGGAATTTTCAATATCTTTCAAACGAGGTATCACTTGCCATAAGGTCTCATTTAAAATTATCTGTCACAGTGGCGCTGTAAAGTCATCTGTCACTATTACGTCACCTGTCATGACTAGTTGAGAATCCTACGTCCGTTTATTTCCTCCCTCCAAATTTCACTATTATAAAAGTATAACCGTTCAAAAGATACGAGGGGGGGGCGGACTTTTGACTAGCACTATATAAATGTAATATACTTGTATTTCGACATTAAAAATTTTCTTCTTATATAAAAGCATATCTAAAATGTGCCATATTCTTTTTGAGGTATAAAAATAGGAAATTGGATTGGAAAAGACTGCAAGATTTGTACACACTTCTAAATTGTACACACTTCTAAATAGGTTATAATGGCAAACAGCTGTATGTTCTCAAAAAACTTTTAATAGTGTGTAAAAAATTTTTTATTATCAGCTAATAGTGTAGGAAACAGAGGTTGAACCTTGCAAAATGGACACAAGTCCGGTTTTATTTTTTTTTTGTTATATCAAGGGGTGCTTATTATAAGACTAACTTTTTCTGAAAACATTTCGCCCCGGAACCCCCCTTTTCACCCCTTTAAAGGGGGTAATTTGTGGTTTTTGCGGAACGTAGCCCTTCCTGTACCTTTTACAAAAAATTTTTTTTATAGAAATATGAAGAGGACTATATTTTCTACGATTTATTTCCCGACAGCATATGTCTATCATCCACCGTTTAGCGGGGGTGGCACCCCAAATTTGACAAGTTTTTAAAAAAGATGTTTGTAAAAAAAATATATTTTTCCCTAACTGTAACGGAAATCAAGAAGAAATCCTGCGGCAATTATTCACAAATAAGTGACTGATTTTTTGGTATTAGTTTCACTTAAGGGTAATTGCCCTTTTTTTAATTACAGGGTGTTACATTTTAAAAAAACCCCTTCTTATACCATCTGAACCGTTTATGCTAGAGTAAAAAGACTTTCAACGATTACCCATGTACTGGTGTTATTTAAAAATTTGTTTAATGCACCCCCATTTTTTCCCCGGAACCACCCAAAAAAAAAGAAGAATTAATAAATAAAGTGATTTTCTTGGAATCCTTCAAACGCAATGCCCTTTAATAATATGCTTCATATATCATTTTGTGCACGTTATTATTACCCATGCATGGACACCAAAAGCGATTTCCTAGTGTAACCCCTGTAGCCAAAAAAAAAATAAAATGGGGGGTTGAATTTTTTTTTGTTTTTTTGCTTTTTGATCCATATGGGCATATGCTTCATCAATAGTGCTTTTCAAAAATATATATGGTTATTGCAACATCCTTGCGGAAACCACCCCTATACTTGAAAATATACTGAAGAAACTACCCCTATCCCTTGGCGACCATGTTTTTACGATTTTCTCATTATCTATGCATTCTTTTTAAACAAAACTTCACTGTGACAGTCTTCCTTAGCTGAGCTATTCATGTGGGCTCAAAATGGTTTGACTCAGCCATGTTGTCTTTTTAATTTAAAAAAGAATTTAGATATGATTTACTCATTTTAAGGGGTTGTTATACCCGATATCTGTGGCTTTTGCCCAGTATCCATGTTTTTATTGTGTCGTTTAGCAATTGCTCTTCTATGAAGGTTTTATAACAGGACGAAGCTCTGAAGATGGCACGTTATGTGTTGAAAGTACTTAGCTGATAATAAAAAATTTCTTACACACTATCAAAAGTTTTTTGAGGATATACACCTGTTTGCCGTTTTGACCGACATAAAAATAGGAGACTATTTACGATTTATATCGTATGAAATAGAATTTACACCCATTTTCCCACACGTGTGTGGCTAAGTACTGCTCATCGCCACTGAAACCTCATATCTATATACCTACATAATATTTTATTTTCGGGAGACACAGTTAATCCGATTGAAAATCCATGTCTCTCAATTCGGGAAGCTGGAGTGGGCGTTAAGGCAAATTTATGTGCTGACTGAAAATGGGACCAGAAGATTTCTGTGGAGTTTTTTGGTTGTATACTATGCCCACGAAAATTGATATTTTGTAAATAAAAGTTTTTGTTAATAAATGTATCCTACCCGCAGATTATCCCACATCTAGGCTATTATTTATACTTGCCATTTACGTAAGGACCAAAAACTGACCAAAAAAAACACAAAAATATATAGAGGGCAGCAATTAGACCGGTGGTAGCATATGGCGGGAAAATATGTATCTTACGGAAAAAGAAGACGAACAACTAGGAAAAATTGAAAGAAAAATTAGCATCACATTCGCTATCTTGCTGTTTATTTCCAGTGTCATGGTATCATAACCACATGGTGTCATTTTCGAAAAAGGGCCTTCGTATTGTTATATTTCTATTTGATCTGAAAATTAAATTTTGATAATTATAAGCAGAATTCAATTTAATATAAAATATTTTCAATTTTCTCAACCACGGGCATATAAATTTAGAACAACCTGTATACAACAAATTGTTATATTTAATTTTAAGAAGTGATTAAACGAAACTCGGGACAATGCGCTTAGAATAAACAAAGTGAATGGCGCGTACCATTATCGTTGTTCGCGGAAGGTTCGATCATTAGCCTATGCTAAATAAAACTCAAGTGAAATCGATAATAGGTCATTATCGTTGTTCGCGGAAGGTTCGATCATTAGCCTATGCTAAATAAGACTCAGTTGAAGTAGATAATAGGTCATTAAATTTTGTAAATAGTAGAAAGTAATTTTAGAATGGGAATTAACTATTTTCTTTGAAATCCATTAAGCATATTTAGAAAGATTAAAAATTGGTTTTGAGGAATACTGCGAATGAGAGTTGGTGGTGGAAGGTTGATTTGTGAATCTGGAAGGGATATTTAGAAAGTAGGTGAATGACTGAAAATAGAGATCAGAATGTTTTGAGCTGTCGAGAAGTGAAGTCCAGTAGTAGACGGTAGTGTACGGAGAGTGAGAAAGCCGGTATAGTTCCGTGAGTGTGGAGTATCTATCGTGGAACGAGAGGTAGGCCAGGTCGAGAGTAAAAAATCTCCTTGAGCCAAGAGTGTCCTGGTAGCTGATTGAAGTTTCGAAAAAGGTAGAAACACGGCATCACGACAGAAGCAGGAACGGGAGCTATACGAGCTAGTTTTCAAAGGAGAACATTACTGGAAGCCAGGACGAGGTTTTGATCGCAGCCAAGGATAGCAGGAAACGGGTCTTGTGTGAAGACATTCTCAGTTCACCAGAAAAAGGTCAGTCTCATTTGTTTGGACATGAATGTATGGGTTTTTCGTATTAAATACCACATTTAAAATTGAAGAACATAATCAATAATATCAGAAAAGCTTCATCAAACTTAAATAGAATTGTTGCTAATAAATCCTAATAGTTAAATGTTAATAAAAACTTTCAATTGGAAACCAAAAGGAAATAAGATTCCCATGTGTAAATGTTATGTTTAAGAATAATAAGATATAGCAAATATTAAGCAGTGATTGCCATTTAAATAAAATAAACCATATTTTGATTATAATTGTAACCCATATGTGTGTATTATTTTACTCTTTTCTTTCCTATCCCGATTAGGAACCATTGAGAAATACTTAGAAGCCACGTAAGGAAGTAATTAATTTTATAAAAAGCCCTGAGATTGAAAACATATTGATATGTGATCTGGTAAATTAATTAGATTATTATAAATGCATTGATTAAATTAAATGACATATAAGAACATTATCTCATATCAATAATCAAGATCACATCAGTATATATTGTCTGAGATAACTTGTTTGGCAAGTTTGGAAACATCTTTAAACTTTTTAAGTTCTAAATAAAAATGAATAACCATTTTCATCTCGTTGCAATACGAAGCCAAAGCCGTCTTACATTTCAGTTCGTTTAAAGGGCGCAACAGGCACTCTCTTTTTAGGTTTTATTTGTATGTACCTGTTGCCATAATCCAACGAAGCACTGCTGGCATTTTTTTGTTCATCTCTATAAAGAGTCATCTTCTTTAGACCCTCTAGACTTTCTGATTTGAATGCCATCACCCAATTTTTATAATCTTATACTTTAAGTTTTTTATTATCTTAAGCTTATACTCTTTTGAACGAATACTGATGTATTCTTTCTTATATATGTCTTGAACAGCTCCACGTGAATCTCATGATTGTTATTCACTTTTAGTTTCAGTCTTTTCTTCTCAATGGTACAGTCTTTTCTTTTCAACTAAAGTACTCTACTTACTATTAGCATTGTAGAGTGACCTGAAATAGGATACCACATTCTAGTATCCTTTAAACGATTTTAAGTTTGCATAACTGGTTTTCCACCGATGCCTAATTCCTCTCTATTGATTCAGTATTCAATGCTTATCTCTCTCTTTCACTTTTAAATTTTCGACATTCTTTGACAATTATTGGATACCAAAAAATTTCCACACACTCTGTGCATGTGAATTTGCAACAGTTGCAAACCTTCAAAAATTGAATGATTGTACGCTGATTAAACTGATTATATTTTTACGGATTGTTAACAACAAACGCTATTTTTAAGGCTATGGGTACATAATTCGCAAATATTTTACGGCTGTCCCTGCTTTTTCTGTCTTTACACGGCAAATTACGTGTAGTAAAATTATCACTGGCATGGAAACTGCAGATGTAAACATTAGGTTGACAGTGACATTGTCATTAATAAGGTAGAGATGGCTATTTCGGTTTCGTTCAGTTTTTGAATCTTCTTGGATAACCTTTAGGCTACGGCTCCACGGGCGAGAAATTGACGCTAGCAGTAGCAGTAAAATGAACTTAAGGTTCCGCGGAACGGGATGGGAATAGCCGAACTGTACCGACTACAGGACTTGTGCGTAGTCGGTTCAGTTCGGCTACTCCCATTCCGTTCCGCGGAACCTTAAGTTCATTTTACTGCTACTGCTAGCGTCAACTTCTCGCCCGTGGAGCCGTAGCCTTACTTGTATAAACGATAGGATTATTTTTCACTAATTCTGTATTCAGTGGTTACCATTATTTATATACTATACAAATAGTCGAAAAGGAAAAAGTTATTTTAATAATGTCCTGTTACCATGGAAAGCTTAGATAAGGTTTGAACATGTGAAGAACTGCGTTGTATAAATGTAGTATTATTCAATTAATCTATAAAGACTTTATTTATTCCTTTATTTGCGCAAATTAAAATATGGGACGTTGTTACAAGAAATGTGTTACTGAAAAGCTAAGAAATAGACGGCTAGCTCAATTGAAGTAAGTACTTTTTTACATAAATCAAATTAATTACTTTTGTACTTTTCAAAATAATTTTAAATTTATAGTGAAAATAATATATGATCTATTAAATCTATCGGTAAACCAATAATTTTCGCATTAAATTTTATTCTCGTTTAAAGGAGTAAACTATATGTTAATTTGTTGGAAGTTTCTGCCGATTGTAGATATGTTTGTGGTTATATCAAATGATCACATCAAATGATTTATTACTATGATCACTACAAAGCGTAGCGCCAGTCGTGTCTGCATTACACCAATCGTGATGGAATTAGTTTTCCATGTGCTTGTGATTTGTGAATTCAAATTTTTACGTACCAAATTATTAGAATTTTACATGAGTAAAAATGAGTGACTCAGATCCGAAGCGACAAAAGAGTTACGCGAGGATAAAAATGAACAATTGTTATTTGTTACTCTTCTTCACAATTATTAAATTTTATTTGATAAAAGAATGACCCCAAAAATTAAGAATCTTCTTGTTAGTTTGTAAATTTTTCTATGACACATATTCATAAATGCTGCCATATTTTAACAAAAAAACACCTACGTCGAAGACGTCCACCCACCAACTTCACTTAAACTGAAGCAAAATACTACTAAACAAGCACATACTTCAAAAGCGTAGTACATTCTTACATTCTTACATTCTTTTATGTAGGCTGGTAAATAGCAGCAAATACTACGATGAAAAGCAAATATGCTTTTTAAGTGTAGTGAAATCTTCAAAAATGTAGTACGTACTTGAAGCATTAGCATTTACTACATTTTATGCCACCATGGGCACTTTACTTTATAGCTAAACTCGTACCTATTTACGGTTATCGGAACAAACTCTTATAAAATAATACTTTTATTTGAACTATAATGACTTGAAATACTTGGATTTTCCATAAATAATATATAAACAATAAATAACTTTTTATTAATTGTACGCCTTAAATCAATTATTATTTTTCAAATACACTATCAATACTATTTAATAAACAACTCTTTGATTGATTTTATTATCATTGTAAAAACGTTAAAAAGCAGTAGCAGAATGAACTGCTATATCAAAATAGCGAGTCGGACACATCTCTACTTGTCACTGTCTTGAGTCTTGTCATAACATTATATTCGAATGAGTGCGTTGTATGACAAAGATAGCGAATGTTCGATTTCCACGGACATGGTGTCCATTTTTTTCGAATCCTGAAAAAACTAATAAATATTTTTAAAAAATTTAAACACAAAATGAAATACTAAATTATTATCGAGGGCTGAAAGTCCCTTAGAGTATAATATAAGAAGTTTCTTTCGGATGAGATATTTGAAATTAAAAATCACACTACATTTTCTCTTAGTTTTTCACCCCTGTTACTTATTAAAATGAATATTATAGAAGTGCTCAGGGACTTTCGGCCCTCGCTAATAACGTAATCTTTCATTCTGCGTTTAAATTTTTCAAAAATGTTAGTTTTCTCAGGATTCGAAAAGAATGAATCCCCATTTGAATAGCATTGCAGCCGAAAATACGTACCGATCCTCTTAAGTTAAAATACTTAAAATAGTATAGTCCCCAGTACACCGTCCTTTTTTGAAAATGATTATAAAAGTCTTAAAAATAGTTTTAACTGCTTCGTTTGAGCGAGTCTACCACTTTCTGAAAAATTTCAGAGTGCAGGTTGAACGCGTTTCCGCACGTCCCATGCCTAAACCTGTAACTCTTTAGCACGCTTAGGTTTTGTGATTGCAAAACTATAAAAAATTTAATTTTAATCAAAAGATTATACGTTAAAATAAAATAAATTATTTTTGTCGGACAAAAAAAGAGGGCGCAATCGTAGAGTCCGACACCGTAGGTAGAGTGACACGAAAATGTGACTCTAACGCGGTAGTTTTGTTATTACAAAACTCTTAATTTTCAATTAAAATTACTTATATTTAATTAATAAAGATTGTCGACCTCTTGTCCGACAAATTTACAGCCTCGTTTCGTTAGTCCGACAACGTAAATATGTTAATGACGCGGGACGCCGAAACACATCCAACCTGCACCCTAAAATTTTTCAGAAAGTGGTAGAATGGCTCAAACGAAGCAGTTAAAACCATTTTTAGGACTTTTGTAATCATCTTCCAAAAAGGACGATGTACTGTGGACTAGTAGTCAAATACAAATGATAAGAACTGATTAGTGTGACGTTTACAAACATAACTAACATTACAGAATGTCAGTTGAGTGATTACAAGTAGTGTTTTCAATAGTAATACCACTAGTGATTCAATTTTCGCGATAAGTCTGTCGATTTACTTATAAACGAAACTGAGTTGCTCTAAAACACCACGAGTCCGTAGGACGAGTGGTGTTTTCTTTAAGCAACTCAGTTGAGTTTAGAAATAAAAGACAGACTTATAAGATAAATTAAATCACGAGTGGTATTTTATTAGACTATTTCACGAACAAAGTGATAGGTCAAAAATTCAGTAGAATGAGAGGAAGGAATTTAATAATAATACATTTGATCCAGGTAACCCAAATCTACCCATTTTTTGAATAATCACAATTAGTCATAATTATGAAATATTTATTATAACTATAAATAATTTGTTATAACTATTTTTTACCTATAACAATAAATAGTTGAAGGCCCAGTCTTTTAGAATGAATGCTAGTCTTTCGTTGTTATTTTCTGCATCTAATTTGTAGTTGCGATCCACAGAGAACATCATAAATTGTCTCCATATATAAGATTTAAATTTTCTTGTGTTACTCGGTATATTTTCTTCAATGTTTTGGTTTATAACTTCGTTTGAAGGACCACCGAAACGACTCATTTTGACGTATACAGCTACAATAATTTTTTTGGCAAACGTCAAACTTTGCTTTGCGATCGTTATCCATGGTTACGTCGTTGAAAACACGAAGCGGATAGACCAATCAGAATTGAAAGACAGTTGGTGTTTTCGCGATAACACAAGCTGTCTTTGGTTTGTGATTGGTCAGATTATGTGAAAATTTTAAGATGAGTGAAATAGTCAATACTAGCCTGACCAAAAATAGGTTTCAATTATTGTACAAGCGTATATTAAGGGAGAAACAAATTTTTTTGTATCAAAAAAGTGAAAGAAATTTATTAAAGAGATGATTTAACCTCTTATAAGACCTCTTATGCAATAATGCTAAAAGGAGTTAAATGGTATTACAAACATTTACTGTAGGGTTCTCTACCTCTAATTGTGTAATATTTTATTAATATCTGCGTCTGCATCTTCGCTAAACTGTGCTGTTCACTTTGACAAAGACTTGAGTTTTATACGTAAGTATTAAAAAATAATCTGTCGAATATCACACGATAGTAAGAATAAATAAGAAAATAATAGTCCAGGAACCGAAGCATTTCACCTCGCAATTTTTACAGAATGGATCGATTTGCTTGAAAATTTGAAAATAAGTAGTGGATAGTTCAAGGATCAAAATCTATATGATGCCGAAAGGCGCTGGGGGAGGTTGCCACCCCATTTTAGGGGTTGACATTTTTTATTATATTTTGACTGCAAAAGTTGATAAAAATATTCATTCTAAGCAAAAAACGTTCTATACATTTTTTAAATAAAATTAATACTTTTCGATTTATTCGCTATCGAAAGTGTTAGTTTTATACAGAAAAAATCAGTGTTTTTTGATATATACTCATTTACCATTCACTCAATTTTTGCCGTAGAAAAAATTTTTTCAAACCAAGTTCTTGGTAATTAAATAACCTACAATTTCATATAAAAAATTTTTTCGTATATCTGATGCTAATCTTTCTATTCTGAAGAAAATGGCATTTTTGCCAACCTACAAAAAGTCGTTATTTGCTTTTAACTCCAGTTTTTTTTTAAACTAATCATTCTAAGCCAGTCAAAATTCTAGAATCTATTAATAATACATAAATAAAGAAGAATGAATAAGACCAATGACTAAAAGCAAAGCTAACTTACATTATTATGCTTCCAATTGGATTTCTTTTTTTTTTTCTCAAAAAAATATATTGATTTTTTACCCGTAACCTTTTTAATTTTTATCTTAGAAAGTTTGCTAAAAAATAATTTTGTTGGTTTTTATAAGGTCTATAAGACTATTAATATTAAATTCTTTTATAATCCTCAGTCGCAAAAAGTGGTGACTTTGAAAGGGTTGGTAAAGGTGATTTTTGCATGTTATTACAAGATTGAATTGTCAATAGCTCACTCAATTTTTACCGTAGAAAAAATTTTTGCAAACCAAGTTCTTGGGAATTAAATAAGCTACAGTTTCATGTTGAAATATTTTTTCGTATCTATGATGATAATCTTTCTATTCTGAAGAAAAGGCAATTTTTTACCACACTTCAAAAATTCGATATTTGCTTTTGACTCCATTTTTTTAAAAACTAATCATTCTAAACCAGTTAAACTTCTAAAACCCATTATACATAAGAAAAGAAGACGAAATGAGGTCAATGACTAATTTTATTCAGGGTGGTGATTAGGGGTTTGCTTTCAATCACTTTTTCGCTGAAAAATATAGGGTCTGACATTCTTTTCATTATAAGCCACTTAATTTTTGAGCTAAAGACTGTTTGATTTCTGGAGATAGATATTTTTAGATACTTCAAATTAGTTTAAACAAGTTATCCTCGAAAAATGCATAGTTTTCCCGTCTTTTGACTTTGAAACTACAATATTTAGCATTTGACGAAGAAGAGCTAACATATAATAAAGTATAGCTCGATTAATATTGGTCTTAAAGAAAATTAAAAAAAAACGGTTTTGTTTATTTTTTCAAAAGGTACATTTTTGTTAAGTAAAGTTGTTTTGATAAAACGAAAACTTTTTGAGTTATTTGCAGAAAACTGATTAAAAACATTAATGCCTGGTTGCACCAACAGATCTTAAGCTCCACTTAGCTAAGTTCTACTTATAGATAGGGCCTTCTTGAGTATCGCTTACGTTGCACCATAATTTTAGATTTTTACCTTATTATCAATTATATCTATTATTATATTATGGTATTCTTATTGTAATATATTATAATTATATTATATTAATTCTTATGATATTCTCGACTTAAGTTTAAGATCTGTTGGTGCAACCGGGCATAATTTTTTTAATATAGAACTAACACTTTCGATAGCGAATAAATCGAAAACTATTAATTTTATCAAAAAAATGTATAGAACATTTTTTGCTTAGAATGAATGTTTTTACCAACTTTTGCGATCAAAGTATAACAAAAAATTTCCACCCCCGAGATGGGGTGGCAACCACCCCCATGGTAAAAGCGCCTCTCGCCATGATATAGATTTTGATCCTTGGACTATCCACTACTTATTCTCAAATTTTCAAGCAAATCGATCCATTCTGTAAAAATTGCGAGGTTTTGTCCTATTTTAAGCTTCATTACTTGGACTATAATGCTCCAGTTTTATTTTCAACACTTTGACGGACAGTGCGTCAAATGTATAAGCAAGTGTTGTGACACTGTATATGTATTTTGCACAGTAGAATAGGGAAAAATGCAACGTCTATAGACGTCATGTCTCATTACATCAATGGAAATTACACGTCTATAGACGTTCTGTCCGTCAACGTGTTAAGCTTGTTTCCATGCGGCAGAGCCCTCCGGGTATCGTGTCTATTGCCAGACAACAAGTTTTAGAAAAATTCTCGCATTATTGTGAATTTATTCTCACTCTCTTGTGATATTAATGTTAAGAATTGTTTTCGTTTTTACAAACGCATTACAAACGCCTGATAAAAGTTAAGTTCCAAAATGTACAAGCATATATTTACGGGCAACATGTTTTTTTGCCCGATACTAGTTTAAAACGAAAGTGAGATAAATGTATTAAAGAGCCGCCTTAACCTCTTGTAAAGACCTCTTATGCAATAGAACTAAATAGGAGTTAAATGGTATTACAAACATTTACTGTAGTGCTCTCTACCGTGGTTTCATGTACCTTGAAACTGTAAAACGGTTTGTTGTTTATTTACCGCTTCATCAAACTTGCGAAACGTAATGCAAAACTAATTTGCACGAAGGTACATAATGATGAATTATAAATGTTAGTATAAGTGCAACAGCATTTGGCTGGAAACGGTTACGAATTCGCTACCTGGAAAATGTTTTGTTCGTTTTGCTTTAATTAAATGTGGCAAGAGGTATCACCACACCACCGGCGACTTGTATACACACAATTATGTAAAAGAAGATAAATACAATTGTTTCGTCTTTCGGCCTTTTCAACTATGTAATTGTGCACTGAGATATCCTCTCATTTATAGTAGATATAGTGCGCTAAAATAATTGTTGCTATTCCTATTAACTTATTTATTTTGAACCCATAAACAAATCTTGTGAAACATTACAATTTTTAAAATATTCAGTGTGCCCTGACATGTCAAAGTTTTGAACTGTTTTGACAGTGTAGTATGAATCCCATAATATTTGTTCAGTTTTTCTGATGTTTCTTACTCGTCTTTTTTCTAAAATTTTATTGTTTAATCAGAGATCAAAAATCGTTTTTCTGCATATGCGTTATTTTTTCGAACAAGTCAACTCATGCGGTTGTCAAAATATACTAATGACAGCATCGCGCTGAAATTTGAAATATATTTTAGATTTCAAAACGGTAATTTTAAAACGTTAGATTTTTTAGGACTAATGTCTTTTGTGAGATTGCAGCGCCTCAATTGGCAACGAAGGTTACTTATCATACCACCAGATATTTAAGACTCCGACCAATATTTTATGGGCGCTTTCGAAAAGGTTTATTCCTCTAAAGCAGTGGTTCTCAAAGTGGGCGATAACGCCCCCTTGTGGGCGCTGGAGGCCTCTAGGGGGGCGGTAAAGGGCACAGAGAAGATTGGGGGGCGTTGAAGCGGTTTACAGGGGCAATGGATAATTTAATTTTTTACCACAATAATTAATCAGTTTATTAAAATATCAAAAAAAAACAACACAATTCTATTACAAAAATTATCTTTAAAGAATACTCAAAAATATCAAAACTGCTTTTTCTAGAAAATATAATAATACTCTAGCTCTCTGAGAGGAAAACCTACCTACTGGTTATAATACCGCTTTTTATCGATTCCCCGCCCGCTGCCGAGGCCGAGGCGAGGCCCGCCCGCTGCCTCATATAAAAGCGCACGCCATCCAGTCATGTCATTCGACAATCTGCTCTACTAGGGACCGAACGTCTCAGACGTCAAGGAGCATCGCGTTATTACGAAAACAAGTGAATTTAGTGACGAGATAAAGTGCTGTACGTACAGTGCCTAATTTGCTCAGTAAGAATACTGTGAGTGGTGTCATTAGCAAGTTTTTAATACTCGATTCTTTACTTTGGCATTTTTGAAGACAAAATTATGTCGGAAGCAAAAAAGAAGAAACGGCAGTACAGCGCGGAATATATAAAATATGGATTTATTGAAAATCCTACAAATCCATCTTCGCCTATGTGCCTTCTTTGTCAAAAAACATTTTCGAATGAAGCGATGAAACCCTCAAGGTTGCAAGATCATTTGAATAAAATGCATTCAGATAAAAAAGACAAAAATGTGACTTATTTTCAAGACTTGGAAAAGAAGCACGCAGCTCAGCCAACTGTGTCAAAACTTTTTTCAGCGGCTTCTAAGCAAAACGAGGACGGACTCCGAGCTTCCTACAATATCTCCTTGCTAATTGCTCGAACAGGTAAACCTCACACTATTGGAGAGGATTTAATTTTACCGGCAATAAAAGAAGTAATAACTACTGTGCTCCATAAACCAGCGGCAGATATTATCCGAAAAATTCCTTTGAGCAATAGTTCCTTGCAAAGACGAATTGATGAGATGGCTGAAAACATTGAAGAGTCGTTGTGCAATCATCTGAAGACTTCTCAATTCAGTTAGATGAGTCCACTTTACCAACTGGTGAAGCATTGTTGCTGTCATACGTGAGGTTTATTAAAAATGATAAAATATGTCAAGAACTATTATTTGCCAGAAATTTAGAGACCGATACAAAAGGAGAGACCATATTTAATACACTGGAAAAATTTTGTGATGAGAAAGAAATTCCACTGAAGAATATTATATCAGCTGCTACGGATGGCGCTCCGGCTATGACAGGACGTCACAAAGGCTTCATAGCGTACTTAAAAAATAAAATTCCAGATGTGCCCGCTGTACATTGCGTCGTTCATAGACAACATTTGGTTGCGAGAAATTTGAGTGAGCGTCTCTCTCAATCACTGCAATATATTATATCATCACAGCAGTCAATAAAATCCGAAACAGCTCTTTAAATGACCGATTATTTAATCAGCTTTGTGTTGCTAATGATGAAGATTTCAACCGATTGCTATTTCACACAGAAGTACGTTGGTTATCAAGAGGTAACTGTCTGACTCGATTTTACAATCTGTTTGAGTCTGTGATAGAGTTCTTGGAAAACAAATACAAAGAATTGCACGACAACTTCATCACTTCAAAGAATGATATTGCGTACTTGACAGACCTATATAAATTATTTAATGATGTCAATCTCCAACTTCAAGGTGACGACTCGAATTTGATTAAAACAAAAAATGTCATTGCTGCTTTTGTAGCTAAACTGCTCTTATACAAGAATAATATCGGCAGACGTGAGTTTCACAATTTCCCTAATTTGTCAGCAGTATCCTTCAACAACGACGACTTGCTTGTTTACTGCCAACATTTGGAGAACCTCCACAGGAATTTCACAGAACGATTCCAGGACATTTTAAACTTGGAAATACCGGACTGGGTGTTGGATCCTTTTTCAAATGTCAACACAGCAGGATCACCCCAGCTGGAAGAAGAACTCATAGAACTGACAACGAACGAGGAAATAAAAATAAAATTCAAAAATGGATACCAAGAATTTTGGCTACAAAGGCTAATCCCGCAATTGTACCCTGGATTGTGGTCCATCGTTCAACTATTTTTGATAGCATTCCCATCATCGTATTTGTGTGAACGTGGATTTAGTGCTGTGACAATGTTGCTAACTAAAAAGAGAAATCGGTTGCAGATTACCAAACGCGGTGACTTACGGCTGTTTTTGAGTAAATTCGAGCCTGATATTAACAAACTTGTTAAAAATCATCAGATTCATCCTTTACATTAGATTAGTTTTAAAATTCAAATTGAAATGTTTGTTTTAATAACATGAATAAAAATTTTTCTATTACAAAATGGTGTTTTAAATTACTCTCATCAGAAAGTCTTATTTTCACATGACACGCATAATTTAATTATTAAAATAATGACTGCGATTGTGATTCTTAAGATGTAGTAAAGTAAAAAAAAATGGGGGGCGCTAGAAAATAATTAATTTTCGATGTGGGCGGCAGACAAAATAAGTTTGAGAACCTATGCTCTAAAGCCTTGGCAGTTTGTTTTGTCGCCTTTGTTCAATATTACATAGTTCATATCTCGTTTTTTAACTAGGAGGAGTAATTCAAATTTACGGCGCCGTAATGCTTGTCGCCGTAATGCTTGTTTGTAGTTGGTCCAACCGCAGGCAAGCTTACTCCACTAATTTTGACACTATTGCCATTTACAAAATTTTGACACTATTTTCATTTAAAATAAACATGTTAATTAAGTTATATCGGCGTTGTTTTGTCTTTTCTGCCATATTACTTTAATTTTAAAACCTTTTTATATACTTGTGTTGGTTAGTGTAACGGACTCCGCAAATTTTGTAATCCATTTTAAAAATAGTTCTAGGCTACCTAGACACCTGAAATTTTCAGGATAGCTTAGAACTAGCTAACAATGCAATATTTTACTACTATTATACAGGGTGATTAATAATTAGTGGGATGAAGCTCCGTAGCTCCGTTATAGTAATGTATAGCGATAAAACTTAATAACAAGAATTGTAGCGAACTGTGAGCTTCACATTACAAAATTAGTAAAAGTGTTACAGGGTGTTCGATAACATAGGGGCAGACCAAATTTATGTTTTTTTAAATAGAACACCCTGTATTTTATTTTATATTCGAAATCTTCGTAACTTTTCGAATAAAGGTTTGGTATGTTATACGGGGTATTTACAAAGTTATAACCAATTTTATATGAAAATCGTAACAAGGTTAACTACCTGTATAAATAAAAGCAAGCACAAGGTCAATGGTTTATTGACGTCATATTTTTTTATTTATTGTCAAAATTTTCGTAAATAATTGTTTTGCTAATTTTCTTCATATTGAATACAGGGTCAAAACGCAAGTACAATATTTTCTCAGTAATTTTAAATAGAACACCCTGTATTTTATATCATTATCGAAAAGTACCATTACCATACTACAATTTTTGTATAACATTCCCTATGTGTAAATTTATTAGTTTTCGAGATATTTTCATTTTTCAGAGCAAAATTATTAATAATTACGGGTCTAAATCTTTCCCAATTTTAAGTAAGCCATGACTGAATAATTGTGTAAAACTTACAATTTACGATTACTGATTATCAATCTGTAATAAAAGTTGGCTATGATTTTTGTTATTAAATTTTATTACTATCTATTACTTATAACGGATCTACAAAGCTTTACCTCACTGACCAATCACACTGTATGGATAAATCTATTTTTTTTTAAATTTCAAACTACTTTAAAAATGTGACTAATGCAATGATCTTTTAAAGTACAGTGGAACCCCGATAACTCGGATTAATGGGGACCGCGGCCGATCCGGGTTATCGAAAATCCGGGTTAGCCGGAAAATATGGTAAAAATTAATAAAATACGGTATACTTACAAATAAACTCTCTTATAATTGAAATAACATGAAACTTGTATTTTATTATCATTTTGAACCAAAGTTCTTGGATTTTAGTTCTATTTTTCTTCCAATCCAATACTGTAGATGTACCGACACCATATGATGCTGCAATCTGCAATTGTTTTTAAAGATTCGCCTTTATCAATCCTACCTAATGCTTCTACTTTCTTTTCCATTGTCACTACAAGATTTTTACGTTTTGTTGCCATTAAGTAGACAAAAATACACGTAAACACAAATCTATTTGAAGCACTATTACAGAACGGAATCGAGCAATACAAGACTATATTACACAAAATACAGACTAAGACCATTGTTTAAAAAATAATTTTTTAAATAGCCTTTTAGTCTTTTTTAAACAATGCTAAGACATTTTGAAATACATAAAGGGATACTACAGGTGCCTGCTGTTTTCGATAATCATTGTGTGCCTTGACTCATTTTTACTATCGCATTTTTCAAATTACACAAATACAAATTATCTCTCAAATATTATATTACATACATTTATATTGTTGAAATGTTTGTCTGATAAAAATCGGTCCGGGTTAACCGGACTTCTGGATTATCGGGGGCCGACTTATCGGGGTTCCACTGTACGTTAATTAATCGATATCTACAAATTGATGGTGCCTCGAGAGGTCCCCAGTTGGAACCCGGCTGTTGCGTATCTTATTTTAATTGTTTTAATAAATAATTAAAAGTTTATATACTTTTTGCACGATTGATCATTTTATACTGTTTACCGTGACAGATTTTACGTCAGTAGGTGACATTTACTAGCAACTCGACGGTAAGTAATCCAACTCGACGGTAAGTACTCCAACTCGACGGTAAGTAATTCACTTACCGTCGAGTTAAAAAATCTATTAATTTTAATTTATTTTTTGAAAGAATCAAGAAAACTAACGAATTATTAATTAATATTGAAACTTATGGTACAATTTGTTAAATTATTTAATGAAATCCCACTTGTTTGGGCTGTGGTTTCACTTCTAACAGAAACTCCTGCAGAATCGCATACATTAGTAGTATCCAACATTTTTTCTCTTCAAATACGCGATCAAAGTTGAAAACTTGGAAATATCAATGCCATCATAAAGAAAAACGGTGGATTTAATCATTGAATATTCTGCCCAGAGGCTTCCAGGAGCTTTCAACTGCATATGTCTTTGAACGAAATATGCCAATAGAGTCTTTTCTTCGATTCTTAAATTCTTGCTTTCGCACCATTTTTTAAAACTTTGGTAGGTACTTTGATAACGGATTTTGGATTTTTTGGGAATAATTGCGGAACACCCTTCTTCCCAAGCCCGTTCAATTTCTTCAAATTCACTTTCGCTCATATTTTAATTTATAATAATCAAAATTGTACTTAAAATTATTGACAGCTAAATAAAAAACTCAATTCTCGATTGTTGTTATGCACCCTAGTTACTACCTACAACCAAAGTATCTATCTTGATGAAATGAATGAAACTAGTCAATATGACGAAAATGTTTAATTTTATAATTTATAATGGTATCAATCGTGCAAAAAACGTTATAAGCATGTCGAACGTTAAGGGTAACCGATCTCAGACAATAATTGGAGTCGTCGCTCCGCTTCTCCTCCAAACAATTGTCTTTGATCAGTATAAAACCCTTACCGTTCTCCATACTTAATATACTATAAAGTAATATATTATACCATTTTAAACAACCGTGGTATTTTAAAAAATTGTATTTAATACTAGTGTAATTTTTGGAATCATAATTATAAATAACAGTTAACACATCTGCTAAAAATTCATATTTTATAAGTTAATTATTGTTTCCAAACATGTTGTGTCCTATATGTACAATAACACAACCGGAGACCGGCCCTGGCAAGGTATGGTGAAGTTGTACTGATATTGTACTCCTAGTTTTTACTAAAAACAAGTGGTATTATTAAATAGTTTTTTAAAATTAAAGTGTTTATCTACTAGATACTACTACGTAAGTTATCTATACGTAATTATTACTTTATTATTGTGAAAAGAAAACGTCAAATAATAAATATACACCAACGTTCAATCATTTTGTGAGGTTAGCTAGCATGCGGTTGGTTTGTCACTTACCAGAGCCGGACTGAAGCTTTCGCCACCGCAGCTAAAATGACTTCACACAATGTAAACACACCTTCCGATCTAACCAGTCCAGTAAATCAACGTTCGAATATCACAAACAGTTATGCATCAGCCGCTTCAAACTCTTTTCCGAGTAAGACCCAAGCAATTGTATTTAGTTGTATCGATAATGCTAAACTGCAGGATTATTTAATTCCGTTGGGCACAATAATCAACCCAAAAAATATTATTTTTTCATCTAGATTATCTCATAATAGAATCTGCATGTATTTGGCAAACAAAACCGTAGTAGATAATTTCATGCAACAACATGGCTCTATAGAAGTACTCGGCGAAATTGTAACAGCACGGAGACTTGTCTCTCCAGCAGAAAGACTAGTCTTGTCTGGTGTCTGCCCGTCAATTCCTCATCAAGTATTAGTTGAAGAATTACAGAATATTGGTTTAAAGCTTATTTCCCCAATAACATTTCTGAAAATCAGCTCAACTCTTCCCGAATATAGTCACATATTGAGCTTTCGGAGGCAAGTTTATGTAAGCCCTATAACATCACCAATTCCAGATTCTATTCTAATAAATTTCGACCAAACACCTTACCGCATATTTTTGTCACAAGGTACACTCACCTGCTTTATTTGCAAAAATACAGGACACATATCATCCCAATGCAATAACAGTTCAGTAACGGAATCAACTCATATTGATTCAAACAATGAAGTACCAAATCAAACAGACCCAACAAGTATATTACACAAGTTACCAAACACTCAGCAGTCATCAAGTTATGCATTATCAAATCCGAGCATATCACCTACACCTACAAATCTCCATGACCAAGAAATTACTAACACTCCTACTCATAGCAACACTTTCAGTCATCCACATTCAGCGGCAATACCGTTTTCACAAACTCCTAAAGCAATATCCTCCAATCTATCAGCACCTCTTCCATTAGATACAACTGCAGAAAACTCCAATAAAACTGATACATCACCACAATTTTCCGAAACAACCATTTCAAACAATCTTACAATCAAAACTTCAAGCTCGACTTCTGTCATTACCAATGAGTCTGCTCCAGTACTTCCAAAGGTAATAAAGCCACAACATCCAAGTGAAAACTCTAATAGCACTTGCGAAAATGCAAGTTCTTCAATAAAACGCAGTATTGGTGAGATCGATACTCCTCCTTCAGACTCAGCAATTTCATCACAAAATCTGTTTGCAAAACCCAAATCTTCTAAACCAAAAAAACCGCGCTCATCTAAAGTCCCATCTACACGGGAAACTCTTGAACATTTTATTGATAATCGTACCCCACCATTCGTTTTAAATTACCACCAATTGTCCTTACTGATTGATAATGTCCAAGGCTCCCCCGACACTATTAGCGTCGTTAAAGAATTTACAACTGATATGCCTGGTTTACTCTATCTTTTACAAAGCAGCTATCAATATGCAAATGATAGATCTACAAAAACTAAGTTTACAAAACTTCAAAAGAAACTTAATAAACATTTAGGGAAAGAGATTTCTGACTTAGACAGTGACTCTTCTGTAGATAATTGCTCAGTATCATCTAACTCCGAATCTGTTAACAACATTCAACTCGATACTTCAATGGAACATTGATGGATTTTTCCATCGTCTCCCTATGCTACAGCTTCTTTTATCTGAATATTCTCCAGATATTATTTGTCTACAGGAGACAAACTTAAAGGCCAATCAGTTGTACAATTCAAAACATTTCACTTGTTTCCGCAAAGACCGTACAGATGCAAGTCGTGCAAGCGGTGGTGTAGCGATACTAGTAAACAAATCCATCGAGGCGGTACAAATTCCAATAGTCAGTGATTTGGAGGCCGTTGCTATCAGAATCACATCTACCAGTTTAGTATCTATTTGCAATGTTTACCTTTCTTGCGACATACAAGTAAGTTCTGATAGCCTTTGCAGGTTATTAGAGCAACTGCCACGTCCTCGTATAATTCTAGGCGACTTTAATGCTCACAACATAATTTGGGGTTCAGATCACACATCTGCCAGAGGTTCAAGTATTGCCGATATCTTAGATCAACTTAATATAAATTTTCTTAATGATGGTAGCCCTACAAGGTTCAATATTTCAACAGGGTATTCCTCATGCATCGATTTAACTCTTTGCGACCCAAATTTAGCTCATTGTTTCAGTTGGGATGCTCAAACCTATACATATGGTAGTGACCACTTTCCAATCCTAATTAGAAACCATAATTATCCCTCATCAGGTCCCATATTCATATCTAAGTGGAGAATAAAAAATGCAAATTGGCAAAAATTCTCCGAATATATCGATAATAATATTTCCAGTTTGGATATAACAGACGATGTGAACTCGAATGTAGAGCAGTTTAATCAACTTATCTTAAGCGCCGCCCACAAATTTATTGGTAAATCTAAATCTGTTAAAGGCCGATGTCCTGTACCATGGTGGAATGACAGTTGTGCTACAGCAATCCGTGAAAGTAAATCAGCCCTAAACCGATACAAAAAACATAAAACACCCGAAAATAAATTAAAATTCAAAATGCTAAAAGTAAGGGCACAGCTAACTGTCAAAACTGCTAAACGATCTTCATGGAACAAATACACATCGGAAATTAATAGCAATACCCCCCTCTCTGATGTCTGGAACAAAGTTAGGAAAATATCTGGTTTACACACTTCATATAACTTCACGGGGCTAAAAGAAAATAATAATTTCATAACATCGAGCAGCGATATTGCAAACATTTTTGGAAGAATCTATCAAGGCCACTCATCGAATCAACAGTATACCGCCAATTTTCTCAAAGCCAAAGAATTCGCCGAACAAAATCCCATTTATCCGTTTGAAGCACAAAATAATTCATTAAACCATCCCATCTCTCTTCAAGAGATAAACTCATCTATTCTTAACTTGAAGGACTCTAGTCCTGGGCCTGATGATATTCCTTCAGCATTTCTGAAACATCTCCCTGCTTCAGCCATAACGTATCTCTTAAACATATTCAACAGAATTTGGCTTCACCATCAATGGCCAGCTATTTGGTCAAATGCAATAGTCATTCCTCTCCTAAAAACTAATAAACCTAAACATGACCCAGAATCATATCGACCCATATCTCTGACATCAACAATCTGCAAATTACTAGAAAATATTGTTAACTCCAGGCTCTCATGGGTTTTAGAAAATTCTAATTTCTTAATCTCCGAACAAAATGGCTTTAGAAAAGATCGGTCAACCACAGACAACATTTTAGACTTGGAAAGTGAAATACATGAAGCTCTTGCTACAAACCAAAAATGTGTTGCTATATTTTTTGATTTAGAACGTGCATTTAATAAAGCTTGGAAGTACAACATTTTGAGACAACTTCATAAATGGAATATTCAAGGTCACTGCCTTGCTTTCATCCAAAACTTTTTAAATAACAGATCTTTTCAAGTAAAAATAAATAATATCTTTTCAAATATTTATAGTTTGGAAAATGGTACACCCCAAGGATCCATACTCAGTCCAACACTATTTCTGGTAGCAATAAATGACATCATCAAAAACATTCAAGCACCCTTACAGGCTCGTTTATACGCTGATGACCTAGTGGTATCTATTAAAGGTAAAAATATTTCCTCAATGTCGTCAATTCTTCAAAACTTTTTAGATACTCTCGAAAATTGGTCCAACTTTACAGGTTTTCAATTTTCAATAGAAAAATCAATAGGAGTTGTATTCTCTTCAAGCCCCTTGCCACAACCTCCTAACCTAAGAATGTATGAGAAACAGCTGGAGTTTAGAGATCACCACAAATTCTTGGGTTTAATCTTCGATTCAAAGTTAACATGGAAAAATCACATCTCACAACTCATCCTTTCCTGTAATAAAAGATTAAATGTATTAAGATCTCTCTGTAATAAAAACTGGGGCTCAGACCAATCCACTCTACTCCTCCTGTATAAATCTTTAATACGTTCTAAGCTAGATTATGGAGCAATTGCCTATTCCACTGCTAATCAATCTCTACTGAAATCATTAGATATTATTCATAATAAAAGTCTTAGATTAATCCTAGGGGCTTTCCCAACTACGCCTGTATCCAGCATTTATGCTCTTTTAGGAGAACCATCGCTACATCACCGCCGCATGTACCTCGCTCTATCACATGCAGCCTCAGTTGCTTGCAATATTTCAAAGCCAATATATCAAAACACTTTTACAAACAAATATGTAAACATATTCCAAGATATTCGCTATACTAAAAAACCATATTACGAAAGAATTAAATCCATACTTCAAAACCTAAACATTAATTTTCCGGAGGTTTTCTCCTCGGATATTAAATACCCCGAGCCTTGGCTGATCGATTTACCAACCTGTGATGCATCTCTGGAGTATTTCGATAAATCTAATACACACCATTCTCTGATTCGTTCCAAGTTCGAGGACCTTATAAATAAGTACCCCGACTACCATAAAATCTACACAGATGCGTCTAAGTTCGAAGACGGTGTGGGGGCATCAATCGTTTCTTCAGAAAACAATCTTCTTTTTCGTTTACCCCCAGCATGTAGCACATTTTCAGCTGAACTCTACGCCATATACCGTGCTGTGAAACTTCTTAACGAGCTTACACTCACCAAAGCCCTGATCATAACAGATTCCCTTAGCTCTCTAAACTCATTAAAACACATTTTTCCGAAACATCCTTTTGAAAAGTTGCTAAAATACCAGCTTTCCCAAGCTCATGAACATGGAAGAAGCGTTCAATTTGTATGGGTTCCCTCACACGTCGGAATAACAGGAAATGAAGAAGCTGACAGGACTGCACGAGAGGCAATTTTAAGTGATTTTTCGGAGCCGATAGACAAGTGTGTTTCCAGTGACTTAAAAGCTTATTTTAAAAATAAAGTATTGTGTTTGTGGCGAAATGAGTGGTCTCAATCTAATTCTAAGTTAAATAAAATAAAAAATAATGTGTCTCAGTGGTTTCCATCGTCGCGCAAATTATGAATGTTCTTTGGAAAAACACTTTTTTAAAAAACTAAACTTCACAATTAAAACTTTTATTTCGACACACAAAGATTTTAGTGACAACTCAATAATTTAAAATCAGACTGAAAAATATTGATTTTTACATGGTGTTTTATAATTTTATAATTGCTGATCTTGCTGTCCAATACGTCGCAATTAGGTCCAGAATGTTCAAGCGGTAGACTCGTGTTGACTCCACGTGGTAGAATTTACTGGATGGTAGCGGTCATTGTACTGTAACTACTCCATCCCCTGAAGAAGTTTTGTGAGGGACGAACAGAACTGTTGAGTTGGCCTCTTCTGGAGTTTCGTCGCTAGAGTTGGGCTTTTTGTTATTTGTTTTATACCTGTAACATATATAGAGGCAGATTATTGTAATTAAGATATATAAAGGAGTCATCCAAAAATGGTTATGGCTATGGTTCCATAATTTCGGGTTAATGGTCTCTAGATGTTCCTCTTCCTTAGAGAGTTCATGCAGTTTGTCTAAGGGGATGTGATCTATTCTTAATGGTTTGAATTTAATCGCTGGTTGAATATCTATGGTCCTAATTTTGGGAAGCATTAGTGGTTCCTCTGGGATGGTTGTTCTTGAATTTATGTAACTCTGGATTGGGGTCTTGAATTCACATCTGGGTGGAAGATTGATGAGATAAGTTCCTTTTAGGCCTAAAATTTTTGTCGTAGAACATCGAGTTGTAATTTTGGTTGATTCGGGGAATATTCCTATATAGTGGGCATCTGATAGTCTTTGTATGATGACATCTCGAGTTTGGACGGGGGTGTATTGGCAAGAAGCTTCTTGGGTGCTCAACTGCAGGATTTGTTTGATACAGTCGTCAGTTTTTGTTGCTTCCAGCATTGTTCCTTCTTGGCAAAGATATCTTGTGTCGATTCGGGCACATGGTTCTTCCAAATATTGAAAGGATTTTTCGCTTATGAGGAGATATGGCTCGGGAGGAATGATTGTAGTAGAATTTGCGGTAGGTATAGGAAATAAATGATAATAAGTAAAGGAATTAGGATGTAGGACAGGAAAATGAAGGATAAATATAATAGTATTGTTTGAATAATAGGCGTCTACTTTGATGATGTCGTAGTACTTTAGGATGTCTTCGTCTTCGATGTACACAAGCTGGTCTGCCTTATGGTGCTCTAGCATTTTATTGATTATCCATTTTATTTCGTCTTTCTTGATCACACTGTTATGGAGAGTGTTTACACGAGAAAATGTAATGGCTTCTTCTAGGTCATTAAGTAACTGAAGTATAATTTGAAGGGTCAAATTTAATTGGTCCAGAACATTCCTTGCTTGCAAATAATGATTGAAGTCAAAAATAAATGTATTGAGGTTCGTGCTGATATTATTTACTTCTTCTGCTATTATTTCTTGGTTGTGTGTTAGTAATGTGATAGTTTCGTTAAACTCTTTTATAATCTTCTTGTTCAGGCTAATGTGACGATTAAGATGATTTATAAGATTTTCCTGATTCGTCTGTAAGGTTTCTATAGCATTGTTGTATTTTTCTGCGTCACCTTGATCTAAATTTCCAGAAATTGCTTTGATAATGCTTCCTAGTCCATTAATTAGCCCTCTTCTTGTTCTGCTATAGGGGTAAATTGTTGAGAATTTTTCTTGAGCTGATTTCAATTGGTATCTAAGAGCTTGGTCAAAATTTTGTAAACTGCTAAAATACGGATGGCTAAGTCCATTTTGAATTGCTGTGGTCACTGCATCGTACTGGGTTTCAATTCTGTCCAATTCTTCTTTTATTGGTAGTAGTTTGAAAAAGTGTATAAAATCGTGTGTGCTAGTATGAATCTTTGCTTGTCCCAGGTTGAGGGGAATTATTCCTGGGTTGTCTTTCAGGTCCTTGATCTTCACTTCTTCTCCCATCGTCAGGGTGATCCTGTGGGGAAGGTTCAGAATTAGTTTTTGACTTAGGTTGATGTTTTATATTTTTCTTGTGAACTGTAGCTTTTGATGTGTTTACAGTCACTTCGTTATTTCTTTTTATATATTTTGCGGAATATCGCGGAAGTAATTTATTTCTGGTAACTGTTTTTCGTGTATAGATTTTTGTGCTTGGTTTATACGTAATAGGGTCCTGTCTCGATTTGTTTCTATTTTCGATGACTTTATTTTTATTCTCTTGTATATGCTGGTTTACTTCCTTGTATAATTCCTTTGTTATCTCTCTATGATTCTGAATATAATTATTCAGTATTACTTTCTGTATGTCAACGTCAAAGGGATCTTTTGCGTCGATATGGCCGTTTAATATGTCAATGGGTCGTAACTTCGTTGCGGAATGTATGGAATTATTGTACCCAATTATAGCGTATAGCATTTGTTCTTTTATCGGGAGCTTTGCCTTGGTGTTCCTTAGGATTCGAAGATGTTCGATTAATGTAGAATGAAATCTCTCAATCATCCCGTTGGATTGCGGATTCTCTGGTGTCGTGTAGTGGATTGAGATTTTATGGGAGTCTACAAATTCTTGTATCACTCCATTTTTGAATTCCGTACCATTATCGGCTACTATCATTGTTGGGAGTCCATGATGGGTTATAAAAATTAGTAGGGCGTTGAGTACATTGATTGCGTTTCCTCCATTTATTGGATAGGCTTGTCCATACTTCGAAAATGCGTCTATTATGGTTAGAAACTTCTGTCCATCAGCCTGGAATAAATCGATGTGAACTATTTCCAGTGGTTTAGTGGGAGTTGGTGTAACCATAAATTTTGGTTTGGGAGGAAGTCTGTCATATTTATTTTCTTGACATATATCGCAGAAGTTTATGATATCTTCTATGTCTTTCTTCATATTAGGCCAGTAATATTTTCTTCTTATTTGGCTTTCTGTTTCAGCTATTCCTCTATGGTTCGTTTTACCTTCATGATAGTTTTTTATAATTTCCTTTTGTTGTTCTTCTAGGTTAACATCTTCCAATAAAAGATTACATTTTACTAAGTCATATGCGTTGTTTTTAAAAGTTTTTCTGATAATTTCGCAAATTTCTGCAAAAATTTCTTCTTCTGCTTCAAATAAAATTGCATACTTCTTTTTCGGGTTGAGGTGTTCCTTAAAAATTTTTATGGTATCAGCTTTTAGCTGATCTTTCGATAGCTGGATATGGTAACGTCTTTTATTCGGAAAGGTTTGTATAATTGCTGGAGGTCGTGGATTGTAGTTGACGATTTTGACTATAATTTGGTTATTGTAGAAGTTAAGTGGTTTTTCCGAAATAGGTATACCAAGAATTGGGTTTTCTACTGCTGTATGTATTGTTTCATTTCCGTCTTCATCCATGTTTTGATCTTCGTTTTCAACAGTGTCTTCTTGGATGTTTTGATCTTCGTTTTCAACAGTGTCTTCTGGGATGTTTTTTTGGATTAATTCTGTTGCTTTTTCTTCTACAATCTCGTCGATTATTCGATCTGCATCTGGATTATTAGTCGTTGACCATCCATCGTCTTCCATGTCTACTAAGTCGTCAAGGACTTCCTTAATTTGTGAATCGATGTCCTTAGTTTCCTTTGTGTGAATTTCGATTCGAGACAGTGCGTCGGCATTGGTATTAGCTTTTCCTTTTTTGTAAATTACCTCGTAGTCAAATTCTTCTAATTTTAATCTCCAGCGTACTAGTTTGGAGTTGGGTTCCTTTAGGGAAAATAGATATTGCAAGGGACGGTGGTCTGAAAGTATTTTAAATTTCCTTCCAAATAGGTAGGGTCGGAAATACTTAGTTGCCCACACCATTGCTAGCATTTCCTTTTCTATTGTTGAGTATTTGGTCTCAGTTTCATTTAGTGTCCTGGAAGCGAAGGCAATTGGTTTATCACTGCCAACTGGTCCTTGGGAAAGTACTGCTCCGATAGCAAAATTGCTGGCATCTGTTGTGAGGTTAAACGGTTTGGAAAAATCTGGATATTGCAATAAAGGCTCATTCATTAATAATTTCCTGCATGTTTCAAAGCATTCTACGAATTCGGGTGTATGTTCGATCTTTGCGTCCTTTTTCAAGCATCTTGTTAGAGGTTTTGTGATTTTTGCGAAGTCTCGAATAAACTTTCTGTAATATCCCAAGAGTCCAAGGAATCCTCTAATTTCTTTTGCTGTTTTCGGTATTGGATATTTTTCTATTGCTTCAATTTTCGCTGGATTCGGTTTTATTCCTTGTTGTGTGACTACGTGTCCCAGAAAATTAACTTGCTTTTTTAAAAATTCGCATTTGTCAACTTGGATTTTTAGTCGGGCTTCTCTTAATCGTTGGAATACTTTTGTGAGATTTACTATGTGTTCCTGTAATGATGTTGAGTATACTATTACGTCATCCATATAGACGAGACATATTTCTCCTTGAAGTCCCTTCAATACGTTGTCCATCATACGTTGGAACGTGGACGGAGCGTTCTTAAGTCCAAATGGCATTCTTAAATATTCATAGTGTCCATTTTCCACATTAAATGCTGTTTTGGGAATGTCTTCTTCAGCCATCTCGATTTGATGAAATCCGCTCGCTAAGTCGAGGGTCGTAAAATATTGACATCTTCCCAATTTGTCCAAAATATCGCTAATGTGAGGAATTCTGTATCGGTCGTCAATTGTCTTCTCGTTGACCTTTCTATAATCTACCACTATCCTCCACTTTATTTTACCGGATGAATCTGGTTTCTTTGCCACGACCCAGATGGGCGAGGACCATGGCGATTGGCTTGGTCGAATGATCCCTTGCTCTAACATTGAAGAGATTTGTTTCTTTACTTCTTCTTTGTGCACATACGGATACCGGTATGATTTCGTATATACAGGCTCTTCATCCTTGGTTTTGATGTGGTGTTTAACTTCGTTAGTAAAGCTGAGAGGAGTGTCTGGTTGATGAAATATATCGGAGAATTTTCGGCATAGTTGACGAACTTGATCCTCTTCTTCTTCGTTAAGATGTTCAGTTTTAATTAAGTCGTCGATATCTTGTCTGTAGTCTGGTCCGGAGGTTGTTTCCATGGAATATATATGGAAATCTTGAATGTCTATTTCCTGGCTTTCGAGTGGTTCCATAAGAGAAAGGTGAATGGGATCTGACGTGAAGTTGGCAATTTCGGTCCAGGCGAGGTGGTTCTCGGCGTTAGTAAGGGCTTCTCGTACTACGACGCCTTGTACTTTTTGAGTTGGAATAATGATGGTTCCTTTTTCTTCTTTGACTGGAATTTTGACTTGGCTAATTGAATTTGGTTCCAAATGGATGGAATAAAATTGTGTTTTGTTTGTTTCATAATATTTGATAGGGATTGTAGAATCTTTTGTAACTAGAAGTGATTTAGGAAAGTTTAATTGGGCTTCGAAAAGTTTTAGATTATCGAGGCCAATAAGACCATCGAAAGTTTTGTGAAACTTGAAGAGATAAAATTTCATTTTGCTGTCAGAATTAAATTCTGAAAATGAAGGAATTTCAGCACAATATTTTTGGGAATAATTTTGAAAAATTGATGTGACGATGAAGGGTTCGTGTTTTATATAATTTGGAAAATATGAAGAAGCTATTTCTGGATTAAGAAATGACTTTGTGGATCCTGTATCGATTAAAAGTCGTAAAGAAGGCTCAGAAATTTCGATGTAAGGTAGCTCCTTCTTGTCGGGAAATGAATGAAGTTCAATTACGTTTCGGCTGCTTCTGGTGGGTCCTCTCGAAAATTTACGTTTTCTTCGTATTCGGTTGGTTGATTTTCGTATGTATCTTGTAGAAAATTGTCGTATTCGGGTTCATAGTAATCATTGTAGTCGGCATTCTCTTCTTGCTCATCTCCGTGGCATTGTATATTGTAAAGTTCTTCTACGGTGAATTTTGGTTGTGCTCGGTAATTTGGTGTAAATTTTTGACGGCCTCCGGTTGTGGTTTCTGATATTCCACTCATAGGTGTTGGTCTAGGCTGCTTTGGCTGTCCGGGTTTGGGTGCCCATACATTTGACTGGTTCTGGGTCCTGAATGCTGGAGGGTTTGAATTTTGTCTAAATTGGTTGAAGTTTTGTTGTCGATGGGGTTGTTGAAACTGATTCTGTGGGTAGAATTGCCTGATTGGTTGCTGCCATTGCGGAGGTGCAAAATTTTGCTGTTGATAAAATGGTTTCTGGACAGGTAAAGGCATTTGCTGTCTCTGAGGTCGGCGTTCTTGATAATTTTCGCTTCTTCCTGATGTTGAAGGTTGACTTATTTGATTTTTTTGAAGATATCTAACATTATTTTCTTCCTGTACGTATTGTATCGCCGTAGCTAAACTTCCTGGTCTCATTGCTCTGATAACAGAGCCCATTGGTTCTCGTAGGCCTGCTAAAAATGTTGTAAGAGCTTGTTGACGGAAAAATTCCTGTTTGCTTCTTTTAATGTCGGCATTTACAGTATGTAATTCTAAGTAATTGTTGATACAGCTTAAAAGTCCCATTATTTTTTCGTAAAAATGCATGATAGATTCTGTTGCTCCTTGTCTTAAATTTACTAAGTCTCTTGTAAGCGAATTTTCGTCTCTTTGGTCTCCAAAATTTTGAATTAATGCATTTTTTATTTCGTCAAAAGTTTCGCATCCATATACAGATATAACTTCTTTGGCTCTACCTGTTAATTTACTTATAATACCATGAAGCAAAAATTTATTTTGGATATTAGCTGCATTTAGTCTATCATAATAATGGTTTAGAAGTATTGTAGAAACTTTAATAAATTCATGTAGTTCATTTGGGTTTCCGTCGAAATTTGGAAGAATGCATAAATTTTTCACGTCAAATTGTGGAACTGCCATATTTAAAAAAATTTCAATATATATAGTCAATAGTAAAATACGTATAGTAATTTCAAATATATCAATCTTAACTGCTTATTATTTATCTATTAATCTCTAGTGTTTATTAATATATAGTATTTATTAAGCTATTCAAATTTTTTTTTTTTAAATAAATTTCTAAATCTGGCTCTAAAGTCAATCTAAGGACTTAGAGGAGATATTTCTAAATTATTTTAATCTTTCTATTAATTTATTCAAATCTTTGTTTTTATCTTCTTAATCTAGCTCTGATTCAATCTAAGGACTCAGAGGAGTCTGATTTAATAATATCTCTTTCAAAAATTAATCTTCTTAATTCTAAGTAATAATAAAAATCGCTTACAGGATAAAGACGATGCCGATGTGCATTCCTTTGCTCCTGAAGGCTCCTAACTTCTATTTCTAACTGCTAATTCCCTTGGGTGAACTCTGCAACGGTTTCCCTGGGGCTGGTTCTTGGAACAGTGGACAAACACTTAAAAGTGACGAGGATCTGTAAAGACTCTTCCACTTCCGTACTGACTCTGCGCCAATTATGAATGTTCTTTGGAAAAACACTTTTTTAAAAAACTAAACTTCACAATTAAAACTTTTATTTCGACACACAAAGATTTTAGTGACAACTCAATAATTTAAAATCAGACTGAAAAATATTGATTTTTACATGGTGTTTTATAATTTTATAATTGCTGATCTTGCTGTCCAATACGTCGCAATTAGGTCCAGAATGTTCAAGCGGTAGACTCGTGTTGACTCCACGTGGTAGAATTTACTGGATGGTAGCGGTCATTGTACTGTAACTCGCAATAGACGAGAACAAATTGCGGTTGCGCGTTTACGTCTAGGACATACCAGGTTAACGCACTCTTACCTTTTCACAAAGAGTAATCCACCTATATGCGATCAGTGTAATGTCCGATTAACAGTCGAACACTTTTTAATAGTTTGTAGTAAATATGACCAAGAAAGACAGCGCTACAAGATCCCAAACGCTCTACCACAGGCTCTAGGTCAAAACTATTCCTGCGACAATATAGTTAATTATCTAAAATCCATAAACATTCTGTACAACCTGTAGTTGTTTACTTTTGTTATTTATATTTTGTTCCGTCGCTAATAACCTTTTGGTGGATGCGACTTCTTTTTCTAATAAAAAATAAAAAAAAAAAAATAACACAACCGTGATATTATAAAAAGTACTTTTTTATTAGAGTGTAATTTTTGGAATTTTAAGCATCTAATCGTTAAATCGTTTATCGGTAAAATATTTTATATTCTTTCCTATAAATATTAAAAAGGTTTTATTATAAAAAGTTCTTTTTTATAAAAGTGTAATTATTTAGATTTTCAGTCTGCATTTATAAAAAAACAAATGTTTTTAAAACTTTTTAACGACGTATGGCTGTAATAAAATATTTTTGGATTACAGTCAAAGGCCGACATGATCTTAACAAAAAAAAAGAAATATTCTTTATTCTATAAATATTTTTTTAAATATTCAAGTTAAATTTAATTATTAAACTACAATCACGCCAGTCAATGGGAGCAAGAATAGGATATTACCTCCGAATTCTATCCTACTGCATGGATTTTAATGAAATTTTGTTTCTAGCCTCTTTTTATCTCCTAATTCAAAGTCTACCCTATGCCGATGTGTGCTTTTATCTTGGGGGTGGTTCCCAAACCTTCTTAGGGGTGGAAAATTTTTTGGTTAAAATTACCACGGAATTCGCTAAACCTAATTTTAAGCAAAAACTGTTCTATATTTTTTTTTGAAAACTCAATATTTTTGAGATATTCATGGTTGAAAATTGGCCATTTTCATTGAAACATAATACCTTTTCGAACGGAATTTTGCGAATACCTTAAAAACTATGCATCTAACTAAAAAAACTGTATTAAACATTTTTGTAGGTTATAAAAAAACAAAGAGATACTAGCCTTCATAAATCTTCTAGTTATAATACAAAAAGAGATATGGTAAGTGAAAATAGTTTGTTTTTTAGTACATTCTCAAATTGGTGTATTCAACTTGCAATAACAGATAAACGGTCGATTTTAGGTGTATAGTGCTACTAATACATTTTGTAGTGCTTGAAAATATCTTTAAAATGAGCTATACTAAATGTCCATTACATTAAAACTAAGCGAGATATCCTGCAAACAAAATTGATAACTAATATATTTTAAGAAAAAATGAAGTAATTTTAACCCCCATCCACCAAAATGTAATTGCATCGTTTTCCTTCTACAATACCTTTTATTATAATATTGTTTCTATGTTCAAAAATTTGGACGGGTTTAAAATGAAATGTTTAAAAAAAAGATCAAATTATAGAGTGCATTTTTAAAATTTCTTAAAAACCTTCATTTTTCTCCAAGTAACTTGAAAATGATAAGAGATACATAGTCCTGTCGCCAGGGGAGGTACAACGGCCTCCTGTATTCAGATGGACTTACCCAAGTTTTTTTATGTATTTTGACCCGTAGAACACGAATTTTTTGGGTAACAGTTGATCCGGATGTCGATAAGATTGTTATAAACAAAGAAGTTGAGGAATTACATAACAGCGATTTCTCGTAAAACAAAACATATTTTTGTATTTTTTGGGCCATTCTAACCAAAAAGTGTTCCTACAAATTTTTTCGTAGGATGCATAGTTTTCGAGATAAACGCGGTGGAACTTTCCAAAAATCGAAAAATTGCAATTTTTGTACCCGAATAACCTTTGATTAAAAAATAAAATAGAAATTCTGCTTACCGCATTTGAAAGTTCAAGTCAAAGTATATCGGTTTTAGTTATTTGCATTGCTAAAAATTTATTATTTTATTGTTAAACAAAAGTATAAACACCTAGTGCTGGAGTGATGTTTTCAATGATTTCTCATTTAAAATCTAACGAGTAGATAGAGTAGGTACAAGTGCAAGCGAGGCTAGTTCTACGTAGCATGCATGTAAACGCATGTATTAGGCACGGGAAACACTATGTGTTTATAGCTTTCTTTAGCAATAAACACATAAATTTTTAGCAATGTATATATTCGAAACCGATAGAATTTGACTTGAATTTCAAATGCGGTAAGCAGAATTGCTATTTTATTTTTTAATCAAAAGTTATTCGGGTTCAAAAATTGCAATTTTTCGATTTTTTGAAAGTTTAACCGCGTTTATCTCGAAAACTATGCATCCTACGAAAAAACTTGTAGGAACATTTTTTGGTTAGAATGGCCCAAAAAATACAAAAACAGGTTTTGTTTTGCGAGAAATTGCTGTTATGTAATTCTTCAACTTCTTTGTTTATAACAATCTTATCGACATCCGGATCAACTGTTACCCAAAAAATTTGTATTCTACGGCCAAAATACATAATACAAACTTGGGTAAGTCCATCTGAATACAGGAGGCCGTTGTACCCCCCCTGGATACAGGACTAACAGTAATGAAAAAAAAAAAAAGAAATTTTTTTTGCCCTACATTTCTGTGTGGTATCTTTTTTTCGTAGCTCTTATCTTTTTCGAGTTACATGGAGGAAAAAGAAGATTTTTAAGAAAAGAAATTTGATCTTATTCTTTTTTAAACCATTCTTTTTAATCCAGTACAAATTTTTGAACATAGAAATAACAATATAAAAAAAGTATTGTAGAAGAAAAACGATGTATTTAAATTCTGATGGATGAAGGGTTAAATGGGTGAAGTCGAGTTCGCTCCGCTTCGTTCAGGTATATTTTAGAAGGGTACGAACGAATTGGCTCCCGCATGAATGCGGGTAGGCTCTCATATAATCGCGGAAACATTAGACATTGTTGCCAAATCGTGTAATATTTATACTGCATAGGAAATTTACATAGTGATATAGACTTTTTATAGGAAAATTATACTTTCAGACAAATACTTTTAGAGTTTGTTTTAGTTCAACATTGGCATATGTGGCAATTTTAACACAAATTATCGGTGTCGGCCGGTATGCGCTCGACCGTTTTGCGCTCTTACCTGAAATCGGCCGGTTTGCGCTCTACACTCTAATACCCGAAAGTTAAGTTAGGACCGAAGGGTTAGGTCTTCCTCCTTTCCCATAGATATTTCTAGGAAGGTACCTGTTTCTAACAAAAAGAGAAAATTTGAAAGAAGTGACAACGCTAGGTGATATTTTCGACATGTTTAGGTAAAATAAATTTTGTCTATGGGAGCCAATTCGGACTCTACCTTTTTTAGCTCAGGTAAAATTCTTACCATTGGGAGCGAACTCGACCCCGTCCGGTTAAATATACTTCTCATTTCTTTTTAAAATACATTAGTCATCAATATTTTTGCAGAATATCTCGCTTAGTTTGAATGTAATCGACATATAGTGTTGCTCATTTTAAAGGCATTTTCAAGCACTACAAAAGTTAATAGTATCATTATACACCTAAAATCGACAGTTTCTCTGTTATTTCAAGTTGAATACATCGATTTGAGCATGCAGCAAAAAAACCAACTCTTCTTACCTACCATATCCCTCTTTGTATTTTAACTAGAAGATTTATGAAGGAACGAATCTCTTAGTTTTTTTTATGACCTACAGAAATATTTTGCATCGTTTTTAAGGTATTCGCAAAAATCCGTCCGAAAAGGTGCAATTTTTCAATAAAAATTTTCAATTTTCAACCACGAATAACTCAAAAAGTATCGAGTTTTCAAAAAATAATTATAGAAACGTTTTTGCTTAAAATTAGGTTCTCTAGCCTCTTCCGTGGCTATTTTAACCAAAACATTTTTCACCCCCGAGAAGGGGTGGGAACCACCCCAAGATAAAAGGACACATCGGCATAGGGTAGACTTTGTTTCTAAAGCTATTCCCTACTTACTGTGAAAATATCAAGTAAATCGATGTAGTAGGATGGAATTCGGAACCAAATACCCTCATTGACTGCCCTAAATCTTTATTTTTCAAAGTGCAATATAGTACATAGTACAGTAGAGCGTCGATAATCCAAACCCTGGTAATCCGAACGATCGCTAATCCGAACGAAAAAAAAATTATAAAATTAAAAAATATGATCACGGACCGAATTTTTGGATTTAATATGACAATATGGGCAAAATATAACCGCGGATTTTTGTTTTGTTTATGCAGAAATACATACAATATATTTGTTTATTATCCAGGTGTTTTATTCCTTGTAACTAAAACGTATGTACATAATATGTACTATGTTTATGAGCTTTGTATGTATATTTTGGACATATGTTCGGTAATCCGAACAATTTGATAATCCGAACAACCCCTGTACCAATTAGTTCGGATTATCGACGCTCTACTGTACATGCAAGTAGGATACACGGCTGCAACGCACGAACATCTATTGAAAAGAGAAGAGGAACCAGTGTGTTATGTTTGTGACTGTAAAGTGACTGTGAAGCACATCTTGATTGACTGTCCAACATAAGCAGTCGAAAGAGTACATCATCGTCTTCCAAAAACATTAAAATAACTATTAGGAGAACCTAAGTACACAGCGAATTTGATAGAATTTCTAAAATCTATAAGCCTTTTTAATAAACTTTAACGTAATACCTGCATCAATAATATTATTAAAATGTATACTGTATAATGTAATTAATATTTTGTATCTGTTTATTATGTTATGTTTTTCTTTATCACTTTATCACTTTTTGTAATTTTTTTATACCTACTTTTTTATGCGAATACAGAGCGGGATTTAAGGCAGTGAAGTCCCCTGGGCAGAATTGTTGTGGGGTCCCTACGTCCTACCATTAAAAAAATGTTGATCTATTTTTATAAAATATCTATATTTTTAAATACAGTAAAATTTAAAATTAAAATTTGTTACAGTAAAATATTGAAAATAAATATAGTAGGATGTAGGGTTGAAGTACGGATACTTTTCGAGATTTTTTACTTGAACATTCCTTGACTATGTCGGTCATGCCTTATTGCTTTAAGACATCGTGTTCAATGCTAATTATAGAGAAATGATTCAAACATTCTTGGCCAATCATAGACCGAAGTCAAGTTTTAATTAACTTAAGTTTTGAGAATTACCTCTCCCCACTACAGTTAGTTGATATCAGAAATATAAACGAAGTATCACCTCAACATTTGGAAACGTATCATTCACATTCTTTTCTTCTAGCAATCGGTATATTTAAAGTTCTTTGCTTATATTTAATGACCAGATATCCTCTTTCAAAAATTCTACAAATTGTATTAGTTCGACACCTAGGATTTCATCTAAATCATTGCTACAGATGTCAGTACCTAAGCTTTGATAGCTCTGAAGCTAAATGATGTCTTCTTTTCATGTGCCGTGCTGATTATCGAGCATTGGCTATAGTAATTTTGTTCACAGAAGCTCGGAAAAGGGATGTGGAGGATCTGTTAAACCAATCTCTCAGGTTTTTAAGCCATGGCGTTCTTCTTCGACCTGCCCCACTTCTTCCGTCTACCTTGCCTTGTATTATTAAATGAAGTATATTATATCTCTCTGGGTGTCGCATAACATGGCCAGAATATTGTACATATATGCATGACGAAAATATATCCAAATGATGTAAAAATCCAAAATTTAAATGAATGCATTTATATGCAGAAAGCCTCTGATTTAAAGACGAAATGAAGTGATCTATAATAGCGATCAAATTTCGAGTCCTAAATTTCTCTGATGTTGTCACTTCAGTCTCTTGAGATGTTCCATAATCCAGTGGAGTCAGTCGAATATTCCGTAGTCATTTTCTATGTGTCGAATAATCTTGACTTCCGCTTACCATCGCGCCTCGCATCTCATATGTTTTGAAATTTTCACGTCTTGACTGTATAAATCCTTTAAGTGATCTAAGTGTCGCCACTCCTGAATTAAGGGCAATATTTGGATCTTGGAGAATACGACTTGAACTGTTTGTTTTCTCTAAGATTCCATTCCAAAATATTGCAAATATTCCTGTTTACAGTAAGCACATGCGATTATAGAAAAAAATTGTATCGCTACGAGTTTTAAATTGTTGCTTCTGAAATTTTGGATTGCAAAGTCTCCTTTGGTTTGATTATAATCTTTAACTAGTGCTTTTGCGGTATCATTTCTGGATAACCATCTTGTAGTATTTACTCTTTTAGAAACAATAATATTTCTGCCACGGTCTGCGTTGCTGTCGCTTAAAGATGAAGCTTTTAAACATTTGATTAACAAGTTGTATCTATATGCCGAGGAAGTGAAAATATATATAAATCGAAGAAATCAATAGAAGAAATAGAAGAAATAGAATATAAATAGAAGAAATCAGATAATACTGTAGCAGCAGAACAACACTCAGCTGCAGCTTTTGCAACTAAATTTAGAGGGTGGACGCCACAAATGTTTGTAT
Organism: Diabrotica virgifera virgifera; assembly: GCF_917563875.1. Taxonomy (NCBI): domain Eukaryota; kingdom Metazoa; phylum Arthropoda; class Insecta; order Coleoptera; family Chrysomelidae; genus Diabrotica; species Diabrotica virgifera. Next base: position 25,420,990 of record NC_065447.1, on the reverse strand, counting down.
AAAATAAAAATATTTCTCTGTGAATAATTTGCTGATATTTTTTTGCGTTTGAGGCTTTGTGGCGACCCCCGGAATGTGGGGGCCCCGGGCAGCTACCCAGCCTGCCACCCCTTAAATCCGGCCCTGTGCTAATAACCCTAGTGGTTGAAGCAAAAATAAATAATAAAAAAAGTGCAACATGGAAAACATTTTCCAATACATTAATGGATAAGAGTAAGCGCAATATTATTTGACGAAAATCCATTATGGCATAAAAGAAATAATTTATTTTTGACAAATTTACAGTGTAATTTACTTGTCATATTTCACCACATAATTTTTACAGATATTCAGTAATAACGTATTGTGTATAAATTAAAGCCATTTACATCCAACAATATTATAAATGATCGCAATGTTTGGAAATTGTTCATTAACTTTACCAGCAATATTTTTTGTTAAAAGCCATTAGCTATTGTATTTTTTGTGTTGAACAATACAAATATGCAAAGTATACCATATTGTGAATTATGTTTCGTCTCGTTATTTATGCCCTTTATTATCGAGCACGAAATAATATACAATTATACTTTTTTCTGGATTTGCAACCATATTGTATATTTCTTTTTAAACTCAACATATTTTATATTCTGCTTACTGCTCTATAAAAAAATTCACGGTGGGTTTACTTTGTTATGAAATTTTAAATAATAAATATGTGTTGCAACATATAATATCTTAAAAATGTGGTATACTAGTCCTGTCGCCAGGGGGGGGGGTACAACGGCCTGCTTAATTCAGATGGACTTACCCAAGTTTTTTTTATATATTTTGACCCGTAGAATACGAATTTTTTGGGTAACAGTTGATCCGGATGTCGATAAGTTTGTTATAGACAAAGAACTTGAGGAATTCCATAACAGCGATTTCTCGCAAAACAAAACATATTTTTGTATTTTTTGGGTCATTTTAAGCAAAAAATATTCCTACAAGTTTTTTCTTATAATGCATAGTTTTCGAGATAACCGCGGTTGAACTTTCAAAAAATCGAAAAATGGCAATGTTTGAACCCGAATAACTTTTGATTAAAAAATAAAGTAGCAATTCTGCTTACCGCATTTGAAAGTTTAAGGCAAATTATATCGGTTTTGATTATTTGCATTGCTAAAAATTAATTATTTTATTGCTGAACAAAGCTATAAACACATAGTGTTTCCCGTGCCTAATACATGCGTTTTAACGCATGCTACGTAGAAATTGCCTCGCTTGCACTTGTAGCTACTCTACTTACTCGTTAAATTTTAAATGAGAAATCATTGAAAACATCACTCACGCACTAGGTGTTTATAGCTTTGTTTACCAATAAAATAATAAATTTTTAGCAATGCAAATAATCAAAACCGATATAATTTGACTTAAACTTTCAAATGCGGTAAGCAGAATTGCTACTTTATTTTTTAATCAAAAGTTATTCAGGTTCAAAAATTGCAATTTTTCGATTCTTTGAAAGTTCAACCGCGGTTATCTCGAAAACTATGCATCCTACGAAAAAACTTGTCAGAGCATTTTTTGCCTACAATGACCCAAAAAATACAAAAAGATGTTTTGTTTTGCGAGAAATCACTGTTATGTAATTCCTCAAGTTCTTTGTCTATAACAATCTTATCGACATCCGGATCAACTGTTACCCAAAAAATTCGTATTCTACGGGTCAAAATAAATAAAAAAAACTTGGGTAACTCCATCTGAATTATGGAGGCCGTTGTACCCCCCCTGGCGACAGGACTATACAGCCCAAAACCAGGATTTTCTCTTTTGTTGAATTTAATTTTATATTTCACAAAAACAATTTTTACGAAATTTGAATAAAATTTTTACCTTTTTATGTTTCAAACATAATCTAATTTTTTTAACATGTATTGTTTCCCGTTATTTTGATATTATATCGAAGAAGCATCCTAACTTTCAATCGAAAATTCCTACGTCCAAATAAATGCTTTTTTTGCTGGTCTCTTTGTTCGTTAACCAATAACCAGTAACTACTAACATCTTAAATCAATGACGTAAACATTAACTAACCCCCTGACAGACGGGTTTAACATTTTAGTGGTAATTTTTGTTTTTGTTAAATATTTTAATGCAAAAAAAAATCTCGATGACTTACTGAAAGTATTGGTTATCTAAAAAACACAGTAGTTGATCTAGTTTTACTGTATTTACTAAAATAAAAAACATTATAACAAGAATGGAAGGATTGTTTGTGTGACTTTTTGTTCATGAAAAAAGTGTGATAAAAATTAAACAAATTAAAGAATCTTAATAAAAATTATAATCGAGTTAAACAAAGTGTAAGATAAATGAAAATTAAAAGGTTTTTAAAAAATGTTAAAACAAAAAGAACTGACAGGTACTACAGTTAGTACAGTGTAGCAATGGTAGTCAGTGGCAACGTTTTCATCACAAATTTATTTCACTTCGCTTGTGTCGTCTTCTACCTCATCGAACCATTTCAAAAGAGTTTAGCCCCCCCATCAGACGGGGTGTTAGTACTTAAAGGTTAAAATTGCTTCGTCCTGATGGTGTAGAATAAAATATTATATATTACTATGGCGAATTTTATCAAAAAATGCCAAAAAAAGAAAAAACTACAATAAAAGAATGTTGGATGAAAAATTTTGAGCTATTTATGGAAATTTGCAGTTTAAATACTCGAAAAAAAAAATGATTCTGTTAGATTAATAAACAAAAAATTGAAATTTAATGCAAAATTAGGTGATTTTTTCTTTACAAAAGAATGGGTTTAAAAGAGACTTTATAAAAAAAATAAGATTATTGCATCCATAGAAGATTCTGACCAACAGAAAGCTACAGAAATAAAAATGAAACTGAGTATTTTTTAACGACTTTAACCTCCAATCGTATAGTAAGATATTTGATCACGTGTTTAATTCTGTATAATCACATTATGATTATACTGAGAATTATCTACTGTAGAAAATTACCGATAGAATTTTTTTAAGTAGATTGTTTCTGTTTAATGGCAACCAGTTTCCTAGTTTTGACAACTGTCACATTTAAGAAAATATCCATAATACAAGTATTAAAAAATAATCTTAGGAATATCACACGACAGTAAGAATAAATAAGAAAATAATGCTTCATTTTTACTCAAATTTGTTGTCATTGGTCAATAGCCACTCGAGCCCTCGTGTCTATTGCCAGACAACAAATTTTCGAAATTTTCGAAAAACTGTCGCATTATTTTCAATTTATTTTCACTCTCTTGTGATATTATACCCGATTATTTTTTGATGATTTTAACTTCCAATCGTATAGTAAGATATTTGATCACGTGATTAATTCTGTCCAATCAGATTAAAATTATACTGAGAATTATCTACTGTAGAAAATTACCGATAGAATTTTTTTAAGTAGATTGTTTCTGTTTAATGTCAACCAGTTTCCTAGTTTTGACAACTATCACATTTAAGAAAATATCCATAATATACGTATTAAAAAATAATCTTACGAATATCACACGACAGTAAGAATAAATAAGACAAGAATGCTTCATTTTTACTCAGTTTGTTGTCATTGGGCAATAGGCACTCGAGGCCTGCCGGCTCTCATGTCTATTGCCACACAACAAATTTTCGAAAAACTGTCGCATTACGAAAATTTTTGATAATATCCCGTCGTCAAGTATATTACGTCAGATGCCCTTGCTACGAAAAAATACATTCAGTGACATTAATGACAATTAATGTTTTAAAATTTATAAAAGTGATGACTTTCAACCGTCAAATATTTATAACAACTGTGTGTTTAATTGTACTAATTTGTACTTACATAAATAAATTACAATAAAATTTTGGTTTTGAACAGTTTTATTCATTCAATAATCGCAACAAATTGCACTCAATCTCTAAAATTATTATCGAATTTGTGCCCTCGTGACTCTTTGACATAATTTCACTCCCCTTCGGGTCGTGTCAAAACTGTCAAAGTGTCACTCGGGAAAAATTCGATAATTTTAGAGCTCTTGTGCAATTACTACTGACAATTTTTTTCAGAAAGAAATTTGATTTATTAATTTCCAATTACATTTTTGAAGTAATAAGGTAATTAATAAAAGTAATAAGATAATTTAGTAGGTATGACTAAGCTTGACACATTTCTAAAACGAGCTGAAATGTCTTCATCTTCATTAATAATTGTGTTTTGTTTTTGAATATGCTGTGATATAATTATTATCTCTTATATCGGTATTTTGAACAGATCGAATTTTTTTCTTTTGTAATATAACTGAAAATTTCACCGCTGAAAAAACAATGAGATTGAAAATTAAATCTTCATAAACTGAAGAGGATATTTATTTATTTCTTTTACTTCCTTTGATTTTCAGTCTTGGACTACGGGACGAAGGAAGCTATTGTAATCTCATTATTATATTGAAACTGGCAAGTTGGATGGAAAAAGATGATGCTAAATTCCCAAATTTTTTTATTTGTTATCGATTATTTTCTTGCTAGTTAATACTGGTGCTTTTTGCTAGTTAATCTAATCGTTAATGCTAACGATTAAAAGCTGATTTTTTATTCCGTAAACTTGTTTATCACCTGTTTTATTAGATATTATGTAAACAAAGTATCCAGGATGATAATCTTAAGAGACAAAATCAAATTAATAATATGTTTACAGTTTTATTTATAGCTGAATTTGTATGTGCAAAATAGATGAAAGTATTATTTACAATACATGTAAAATATACCTTGCTATCTACATTTTAAAAGTTTTTTTAAGTAAATTCGTCAAATTCTCTTCATGTAATCCTGCCTGCGCTTGTATTTTTATAACCGATATTTTTCACTGCTTTGTCGCTCGAATACTGGCTAACAGTTTTTGTAGCTATTACGAAATAATCAACAGGTAGTAAGGCCTAGCCCCTTCTAACCCCTCCTCCTATTCTGTATGAAATACCTTCTGATGGTCTAAAATTTTATTTCATATGACCTCTAGGTACATAAGTTATTCTTAAAATAGCAAATAATAGGCACCTACTTAAAATATTGTAGATGTCTTTTAAAGTATTAACTTTATTAACTTACCTATTTCGTTATTGATTATATTTCGGTTTGAAATTTGCTAGTTTATAAATGTAACGTGGAAACTTACGTTTTTCAAGTAATTAAAGTGTAGATTTTGATAACTAACTCAAAATTTTACATAATGATTAAAAAAATTCGAATTTGAGTTTTTCCGTTTTTTTGCATTTTATTAAAAAATTAATATTTTAAAATCGAAAAAATTGCACTGTTTTTGGGACATACTAGTAAAAAGGTAAATTTTCTCCAAAAAATTAAAAACTAGATTATTTAAATTGCTTTAATACATTTTGAGATTACGTGAAAAGAGTATAATATATAAGTTATAAACCTTTGTATGACGTTCAACATTGCCATTTAACTGTTTTCTATAGTATTTATAGTTTGGTCTTTTTCATAATACTTTAAATGCGTTTTTCCCTTACAAACTCACCCCCTTCCGCCTTTCGACCTCAAATCGTCAATAAACCATTTTTATTATATTTTGTTAATATATTTTTTTTTACTTTTACCACTTTCAAATGGTGCCACCCTGGTCTAATTATATGATAAATAAATATAATTTCTGGCGATGAACTTGTTTTACAGGGTTTTACAGAGACCGTATTTATCAAATACTAATATTGTCATAGCTGTAAATCTAATCTACTACATATATCTAATTTTGTATAAAATAGAGTATAACTGTTTATGCCACCCAAGTCCAATAAATTAATTGTTTTAATTATGTTTATATTATATTTTATGTTATATCAACCCTTTAAAGCCTTCCTGTTTTGTTCCGAAAACCTTACTGGGTTTCGAAATATATTATATAACGACTAATTTCTCCACACAATCGAGAGAGAGCTAACCACATTTTCATTTAAAATCCTGAGTAAACAACGATTAAGTCGCCATTAGCCCTAATGGGCACTTAATTGTCCGATTTCGTTTTGTATTTGTACATGTTTAAGAGATATCATGCAAAGTTACAGAAATAAAGTGACGTGGCAATTATCGACACGGTAAAATAAGGCAGAAAGAAGGCTTCGGGAACTGCTTTGAGTGAATAAATATTTTATTAGGTATGTATTTGATAATTTAGACTCACCGTTATAATTGTAACCTTAAATTCCCATGGCTGCTGACAGTGTTTTTAACCAACGAAGAAATCCTGTAAAAAAAGAAAAATATTTAGCTAATTATTTAACAAGCCAGTACACGATATAAATACTATACTACAGAACAAACTCTTTCCCCTATCGTACGTATATTGTAAATAAACAATAAAATAAATTTTTAATACCAATAAAAAAAATTACATACCGCACCCCGACTTCAATAGTGCCATAATCCTAAAAAATGGAAAATCTGTTTTTGGCGTAACACATTCCTTTTGGCATTGCCTTTATTGTGGATTAATGGCATATAATTTATGGATTTATGTCGAGAGTGGATGTGTGATAAATACCGTTCATGTTTAAATATTACCCTAACATGTCATAATGCATCTGTTAGCCAAGAAAAATTACTTAAATAAAACTTGTAATATGGTAGGTTGACAATTGCTGCCTAGGCCTCGAATTTTGAATATGGGCGCCTTAGCAATAGCGCCTTATCATATTTTAAGGGTGAATTACGGGTAAAGCAACGTAAATAAACAAAAATAAATACTAGCATGAGATAGCTTTATACATAACCAACATGAGTCCAGAATGTGGTTAACTTAAATTATTTTGCAATTTCCTTTCGTTTTTCATAATTTGCAGAGTAAAATATTGGTTGTCGCGATAATCCAAGACAGGCGTATGTTCGTGGAACAGGGTATATGTATCATATAACAACAGTCCTGTTATATGTATTGTTATGATCTGCTCTCTATTACTTTTATATTAAATATTATTTACTTGATCAATTATTTAATTAACGCAAATCATACATAAAAATTAAGAAAGAATCTCAGGGTGCCTTTTTATAATATAAAAAAATGTCTAAATTATCTTATGTTATACTTATCTTCTCTCGTGGTTTCAGTATCTCTTAGTTGATCCTTATCGGGATAAAATAGGAAAAGGAAATAAATAAAAAAAAATCATAAATAAAAACATACAATTACCTTTATTATCAAAAGCAATGTTCTGTAAATTTATCAATTAAATTCTGTGGGCATAACTGTCCAAAATAAACTTTTACCATATAAATTAATCTAATTCAAACAAATATTTATCGCTGTGTTCTTGATACCATTAATAAACCCAGCTAAATAAACAAATTTGGTATTCGAAAAATTACTTATATTTCCTATTAAATTTTTGAAATGTTGGAATCTTAAATTCATATGCTTTTACGTAAAAAAATTAACTTCTGATTATAAAAAAAATCTATAACATAGGTTATTGACTGACCTTTTTGATTCACACACAATGATGTCTCCTCTTGACCCAAATAACTCCTCCCTGATTATGTTAGGCTACCAATCAAAGCCCTCTCCGTTTTCAGCAAACAATCCAGCAGGATACCAGCAACTATTTCTCCAAAACACAAGCCAGGCTTCCTTTGACCAGGACTCGTTCAATAAACTCCAAATCTCTCTCCTCTCTTTCTCTCAACAATAATCTCCTGAGACCCAAGTATCTTTTTTACTTGGTGTCACAAATAATTTTAATAACGGTAATTCTTGTAACTTACTCTCTTGGACTTTACAGAATCAAAGATGTATTACTTCTCGATTTGATTTTTCTCTCGTTCCACTTTTCAGCTACTCTCACTTATCAAACACAACCACTAGTACTTGCTTCTGAACTACTCACGAAAACTTTTGACTGCTCCTCTCGGCTGCCGATACCACAATGAATTTCTCTTTCCAAAACTATCTCAACATTCAAAACAAAACTTTCCCCATTCCAAATTTCCATGCCGATCAGAAACATTTCTCTCCTCCATTCTTTTTTTCATTCGAAAACCCACTCATACTTTCCAAAAATATTCCTACCATCATAATAAATTACTTTCGGGAAATTCTACAAAATTTACTCGGGGTTAAACAAAAAGAGATTAAAATTCCAAACTTTCTTTACCTTAATTTTCTAAGAACTAATAATTACATCTACCTGTGGTTTTACATTTCCCGTAAACAATCTGTTTCAAATAATATTCCTAAATAACTTTCACTTCACTTTTATTTACAAATGTTTTTAATATTCTTCATGGAAAGATTCATTAAGGAGAAACCACCTTGCGTGATAGCTAACTTCTAATAAATATTTACAAATCAATATACAGGGTGTATCAAATTTATGTGCCCGCGTTATATGAAAAAAATTAAAAATTTTATTCTATTTTTGATTGATAAATTGAAACACAATAGTATGTACAAAAAGATCTACCTGTTACTTATACATAGGGTACAACTCACATGAGACTTCTACCAAATGGTTATAGTACGCTTGCTACGTACCACTAAATTAAACGCGACAAAGATGAAAATAATTCAAATAAATAGGCAGAAGCCTGACTAAGAGAAAATACAATAATGAATTAATCAAAGTAAATGAATAAACGCTAAAGAATTGAAGTTAAATATATATACCACGACTTAAATTAACCGAGCAAATGCAATGAAATAAAGTAACGACGAAATACTTGGGAAACAAGCAAAGAATACAACCTAAATTTATCTAATGACATGAAATCTACCTAAATTAACAATAAAATATAAAAACCTAATATCTTTTGGGCAAATACGCAGAGCTCAATGTACGATACCGCAGGTTTATAAATGAGTTTGGGAACGTACTTAACTTTTATGTATATAAAAAAACAAATAAATGCAAGCTGAATCTGAAAATAAAATAATTATTAACATAATACACCAACCAAATGTCTGAAATATAAACCACAATAGTTACTCAAATCACACTGATTGTTCCCAAACAAACCCAACTGACTTCTGAAAAAGGTTGCTGCCGCATACCGGAAAATGAGCACCATGGTGGTGCAAAACTGTACCTCCTGTAGGTCCAGGTGTACAGGAAATCAGGAGCTGGAACCTCCCATAAGCTTGCTCCCAAGTGACTAAACCCAATGGTGACTTAACTGTAGCCGTGGCTGGAATCGACGCCTTCCAGGTGGTTGAAGAATCTACATGGTAGGTTTTAATATTTCTCCCAGATGGCTAAAAACAAATATTTCCCAGTCTTAGTTTCAATTTCCAATCGAACATGTGTGAGAAAAAAAAAACAAAAGAAAAAGTAATGAGGAAGAGGTTTTTAGAATGAACAGCAGTTAAAAAAAAACATCCATTAGCAAGACTTATCAAATGTAAAAAGGAATAAGTTTGACTTTGAGGCAGAATTTGGATATAGAATATGATATTTAGAATAACATATTACAGGATAATTATATTGCCAATGTGATATGAGCAACATGACATTAGATATTTGTTTTTCACAATTTATCAGATATGGGGTGTGGACAGACTTCAAACTTTATTAACCAAAAATTAAGACTATTAGAATTTTCTCCGAATAAATATTGAACACGGTGTAATGATTAAGAAACTGAATTCGATATTAACAAATTTACTGGGAAAATTGAACTGGTAAGAAATTTTTAAATAATAAAAAAAATGATGTAAGATCCAACCTAACATTTCTATGTCAAAAAAATATTTACCGGATTCTTCAGGTTTTCATTACTGTTGTCCCTCTGGAAACACTGGATGGATTCTGGGAAAACCACGGGATACCATTTTCACTTCAGTGAAACTGTATTTTAAAAAATAAACTGATTTAATGAATGAAACCTTCCGCCATTATGGAACCAAAAGCTCGTCGACCTACTTCCAGCACACTTCACAGTCAAGTAAAGCACGACCGCCTTGTCAAATTTTCAGAACAGAAAGAATATTTCTCGCTAGGTGGCGCATATAGCAAATCAACCAGTGATACCACAACATAATAGGTGTGGCATCGTTGCAAGGAATTTTAAATATAAAAGATTATAATTAGAATTATAGTGCGATATTGATTATAGGCTGCATCATGGCCATTTTAACATATCACATAAATTGTTTGTGACTTTCTATGAAACAATTTTTTTAATGTTCTATGCAACTGGAAGCAATACAATGTCGTTCGCGATTCAGAAATATTTCTTAGACATTTTTAATGGACTCTCCTTTGTTAACCTTAATTTCTTAGTGAAACTGAAAGATAGGTACCAATTTATATACAATAATTTGTATAGATGGTTATTTGATTCCTGGTTTTTTTATTCAATACCCTTGTAAATTTACGAATAGGTAACCGTGTATTTGTCTGGAAACATATAAACGTATACTAGGAAAATTCACCCGGTTAATATTAGGAAAAGAAAATGCGTTATATCTATTTTACCCTTTTTACTAGTGGTAAAAGTGTAAAGAATTATGTTGATCTTGGACAATTTTTAAATGGGTATATCGCGACAAAAAAACTTTTCCAAGGAGACTTTTTTGACTTTATATTTTACTAGTGATTTTTCCCGTCGCCATGCGATAGGTTTTTTTGCGAAAAATGCAATATATTGGATAGCAGAAATTGCCATTACAGTCACGCCACACAATTTTCTCTTAATCCATCCAATTTTTTCTGAGATTCTCCAATTTTTTCTGAGTCTCCCCAATTTTATCGTGCCTTCTAATTTTTCTGACTTCTTTCTATCTTATCGTGTCTCCCTCTGATTTTTTCTAACTCCCTCTATCTTTTCCTTACATCCTCTAATTTTCCTGACTCTCCAATTTTTCTAACTCCCTCAATTTTTTTCTGATTTTCCCCAATGTGTCTGATTTCGTCTAATTTGTCCAGATTCATAAACTTCCAAACAAAGTTTGTTAAATCATTTTATCTTCATTAATTGGTTTATAAGGGTTTTTAGTAAATTTGAGCAATAAACATTTATACTTTAATTGACATTAATAATATACGAACTCAAAAGGAATATTTTGAGGTTAGGAAAGTGTATATTAATTCAGTGCTTAGTCTATCAATTAACGTTTAAAATGAAAACTTGAAAAGTTCATTTGCATGCGCAGAAGCCGAGTTACGATCGATAAAGCGTAAAAAAATTGAGAGTGGGCCGATCTTGCGCCTCATAGCGCGCCATTAAAATATCGATATCTTGGCCAAAAATAAACATACAAACAGTTTAATAAGCTAAAATTGTTCCTTTTGAGTTCTTCTATCATTATTGTTAATTAAAGTATAAATGTTTATAGCTCAAATTTGCTTGAAACACTTATAAACAAATTAATGTATAATTTTTTTAAGAAAATTATAACTTCAAACGGGTATAACTTTAAAACAAATGAAGATAAAATGATTTAACAAACTTTGTTTGGAAGTTTCTTATTCAAGCTTTAAAATGAAACTCCAAGTCTCGCTTGCATGCGTAGAAGGCCAAATTACGATCGATAAAGCTTCGTAAATACTTATTTTGCAATTTGTAATTTGCATTGTGCACTAATTTTACGATACCTTGAGTTAAAATTGTTTGTAAAAATACAAAAATAGACGGTTTAGTTTTGATTTAAATCTGTCTCCTGCCATCCCCCCTATTTAGTTAGTTAGTTTTATTTATTTTGTTCGTTTTTAGTCATTATTCATCTCCATCTCATAATTTTAAGTAACTTTTGCTCTATAGAGCTTTTTCGCCAAGTCAACACTTTTCGAGTTATTTGCGAGTGAATATGTTCATTTTTCAACAAAATATCCACATTTTTAGACGGTTTTTTGCAAATAACTCAAAAAGTAAGTATTTTGTCCAAAAAAAAAAGTTCTTAGCAAAAATATAGCCTATAAAAAAGTAAAAAAAATGGTGTACGCGTTAGGTCTCTGGATCTCGTAGAATCAGAGTTATAGCCAATGAAAAATAGATTCATAGTCACCAAATTTCAAATAGAATATTTCGACGTGAAGTATCCAAAAAATTAAGCACCTTTTGGGGAAAACCCGTTATAACTTTTGTAAAGTGTTTAAAAAAAGCTTTATTTTTGTTTTTACAGAAAGTTTTTAGCATTAAATTTAAGCAAGTTACGCTCAAAATAAAGTTGGTTCCTTATGTTTTTGCAAAAAAGAATCGGGAAGAGCACCCCCTAATTAGAAACTTAAATGAAATTAATCGTTACCGCTCCACAAATTATTTTACTTATGTTGTGTTTATATGGTCTGTAAGTTTCATCGACTCAAAGTGCTTATTTTTGAAAAAATTTGTTTTCAAAGTAAAATTTTTAAAAATTTAAATTTTGAAAAATATGCTTTTTTTCAAAATAACTTAAAAATTGTTAGAGATACCAAAAATCTCGAAAAACAAAAAAAAACCAGATTTGCTTTTCTGAATACCATGTATTTTTTGGTTTTTCTGTTAGACAAAAATTGATTAAGATTTGGTGTTTCTAAATTTGCATACATTCGTGATCAGTGACTCGTTCAACCCCTTTTAACTACAGCCCTTTCAATAATAAGGACATTGAACCGATGAAACTTACAGATCATATAAACAATATATACACGAGTCTAGAAACTTGTGAAGTCGTAACGATTAAGTTCATTGAAGATACTAATTAGGGGGTGATTTTCTCGATTTTTTACCAAAACCAAAATGGACTAACTTTATTTTGAGCGTAACTTGTTTAATTTTGATGCTAGAAATTTTTTTTATAAAACAAAAATGAAGCTTTTTTTAAACACTTTAAATAAGTTGTAATGAGTTTTCCCCGAAATGTGCTTCATTTTTGGTTATTTCACGTAAAAATATTCCATTTGGAATTTGACGAATATTAACCTATTTTTCATTAGCTATAACTCTGCTTCTACTAGGTGTAGAGACGTGATATATACACCATTTTTTTAAATTTTGTACAGGCTATATTTTTGATAAGAATGTTTTTTCGACAACATTCTTACTATTTGAGTTATTTGCGAGAAACCGTCCAAAAGCGTGGTTATTTTGTTGAAAAAATGAACATATTCACTCGCAAATAACTCGAAAAGTATTGACTTAGTGAAAAAACTCTATAGAACAAAAGTTGCTTAAAATTAGCCAGTTTATCCATTTCCTGACTTTCTTTGGACGAATATTTTTTCACCCCCAAAAGGGGGTGAAAACCACCCCCAGGGCAAAAGCACATATCGGCACAATATCACTTTTTTTCTTTGACTTGTTAGCTATGTGTATGCCAAATTTCATGTCAATCCAAGCGGTTATTTAAAATTTAGAGGTTTTGCAATATTTTACCGTTAAAGAACGGACTATAGTGTGTATGTGTAGTATTTTTAATACATTGACGGACAGTACGTTAAATGTATAAGCAAGTGTTGTGACACTATATGTATTTTGCAAAGTAGAATAGGGAGAATGCAATGTCTATAGATGTTGTGTCACATTATATCAATCGAAATTAGACGTCTATAGACGTTCTGTCCGTCAACGTGTTAAAAACTATATTTTTAGTAAAAAGTATATCGCTTCCTTAGATTAATTTTTCTTTTGACGGTTTATCAACAATTTTGACACGTTTGACTTTATTTTCACTCTGGAAAATGCGACGTACAACTGTCCATGACCAAAGACGACTTCAGGCAAGAAGACATCAAGGCGTTGTTTGAACTTGGGATCTCTATCACTATACTAATCACTTATCACATCACTATAGTAATAATATGTAAGTAGGTTGAAATGATATATTAGTCTATTGTACAATTTTCATAAGAAATGTGTCACTTAACGTTTGCGTTGAGTGATTAATCTTATGAAATCGATCTACGTACAAAAATCAGCGGAGTTCGAATTTGGCAAGTGATTTGAGGAAAGCTCGATCTTTTTTGTGAAGATCGAGTTAATATAAGTTCTATTCGAGAAGATCGAGTTTTGTTTGGTTCCATATTGTAAGGAAATATTTGTATAGTATGTACATGTCAGTTGGTAGTTCAGATTTCTTTCCTATGTGGCGCTATGAGTTATCGCCCGGAAAAATTGCGTTTCCGGTTGATATGTCGTCCCAACCATTCTTAATAACGTGTTTATAAAAAATCTACTGCTTATGACTACTATAATTTTCCTCTGCGTTGATGGCTTAAAGAAATTAATTTAAATACGCCAAATAATTGTGTGGGTTAAAGATAATACAGATTGTAAACAACCTGCTTTAAGCATTTATAATAGAATTGTTATTTACAAGAACAAAGTAATTTTATTTCCAAATAAAAGTGCCCACGCAAAGGCAACAAATTCCAAAAATTATATTTAAAGAATTTTCACAAAGAGATATATTTGTGTAATTAAACAAAAATATTAAAATATAATAGCACTTGTGAATGCTGAAAGTCAAGTGATTTAAGCTCTACGCTCTATTTAAGGAACTGTTAATAATATGACGTTTTTATTATTTATAGGGCACAATATAAAAAAGTATTATAAAAACAATTATTTTTCAAATCGAAGTGTCAATTTTAAAAACAAAAAGATTTCCGTTATCGGGAATCGAACACGAGCCTACTGAGTGCAAGTTTCACAAATAAAAAGCGAATAACTCGCGAAATGAACGTTAGATCGAAAAACTAAAAAATACGTGTTCAATATTTTTCAAAAATCTATCGAATGATACCAGACATAACCCCCCACGGGGAGGGGTGGGAGTAAATTTAAAATTTTAAATACAAATCCGCGATATTTCGCAAAATAAACATTAGATCGAAAAACTGCAAAATACACTTAATCAATATTTTTGAAAAATCTATCGAATGGTACCAAACACGACCCCCACGGAAGTGGGGTTGGTGGTTACTTTAAAATCTTAAAAAGGAGCCCCAAATTTTTATTCCAGGTTTGGATTCTTTACGTAAAAATAAGCAATTTTTATTCATAACATTTTTTCAAATTATGGATAGATGGCGCTATAATTGGAAAAAACGATTGTTGGAAATGGAAAATTTAATTAAAAATTAAAGTCCCCAGTCTGAAATGGAAAACTCTACTTAACTTTTTTTGGTTTTAGGACCTACTCTTCACAACCCAATAGGTCCCCAAAGCGCTCGAGTGACTGCACATTTAGCATACTTCGCTCCCCTACTATTAGCGGTTTTTGTCTGTAACGGATTAGCCATATTTTTTCACTGTTCTGGTTCTTTTTAAGTAGTAATTATTGAGCGAAAAAAGCATCTTTTCAATACGAGAGGTGGTATCAGAGATTTGTGGTACTTTTCACCACGTGGTAACTAGTGGTTATCGTTATCACTAACAGCGAAAAACAACATCTGTGTTCTCTTTGAGAGTCAAAACCAGAGAGATTCGCATCTGTTCACTTCGAGAAAAGACGTCAGGCAAAGTTCCGCCGTACTGCGGTACTTTTCACCACGTGTTAAATACTCGTTGTCACTAACAGATGAGATGTAGAGCAGAGCGTCTGTTCTTTTTGAGAATCAAAATCAAAGAGGGAGATTCGCGTCTGCTCGCTTCAGAATGAGAAATCGGAGAGAGTTTCACAGAACTTTTCACCACGTGTTAAATACTCGTTGTCACTAACAGATGAGATGTAGAGCAGAGCGTCTGTTCTTTTTGAGAATCAAAATCAAAGAGGGAGATTCGCGTCTGCTCGCTTCAGAATGAGAAATCGGAGAGAGTTTCACAGAACTTTTCACCACGTGGTAACTAGTGGTTACCACCAATGGAGGAGAGTAGAAGAAAGCGTCTAATATCTTCGAGATTTAGAAAGAGTTGTTCGTTGAAGTGTCAAAAAAATGTCAATACCTGGGAAGGCATAAAACTAGGAACTAGGAATTATTATTCAAGGTTAGACTAAGTAATTATTTAAAATTAAGGGTGGGACATTATAGATTCTTTTTCCAAATTCTAAGTATTGCTTTATTAGTCTGAGTCTGACACGGTTTTCCTCTGCAAATTTTTGGTTATGGGGGCGCACCGTTTTTATTTAAAATAGCCTCTCCATACTTTTCAATAATCTGACTGTTGTCCCTTCTTCCCACTCGGATATTTAAATCTCCCAGAATGAATACTTCCTTGTTTTTCCTAATTCTTCCTAATACCTTCAGTAGACTATCGTAAAAGTCTTCATTAGTTCCGATCGTAACATCAGTAAACTAATACAGGGTGTCTCATTAATAATTGTCCATATAGTAACTGGAGAAACCTTAGCACAAAATACGAAGATCTAACCTAAAACACTTAAATAAAATGTGGTTCCTTACTGAGTTACAGGGTGTTTTATCTAAAAATTTAAAAATTATTTTTGCTCAGCATATTAACACTATTCAACGTATCCTTTTCATACGTGGCAGAAAGTGCAACTACTATACACCCTACTAAATTATGATAAACAAACGTTTCTAGCTACTACCAGTAGTGTAGGAAACAAAGGTTGAACCTTGCAAAATGGACACAAGTCCGGTTTTATTTTTTTCCTGGTATATCAAGAGGTGCTTATTATAAGACTAACTTTTTCTGAAAAAATTTCGCCCCGGAAGCTCCCTTTTCACCCCTTTAAAGGGGGTAATTTGTGGTTTTTGCGGAACGTAGCCCTTCCTGTAACTTTTACAAAAAATTTCTTTTATAGAAATATGAAGAGAACTATATTTTCTACAATTTATTTCCGACACCATCTCTCTATCATCCACCGTTTAGCGGGGGTGGCGCCCTAAAGTTGACAAGTTTTTAAAAAAGATGTTTTTAAAAAATATATATTTTTCCCTAACTGTAACGGAAATTAAGAAGAAATCCTGCTGCAATTATTCACAAATAATTGACTGATTTTGTGGTATAGGTTTCACTTAAGGGTAATTGCCCTTTTCTTAATTACAGGGAGTTACATTTTAAAAAACCTCTTTTTATACCATCTGAACCGTTTATGCTAGAGTAAAAAGACTTTCAGCGATTACCAATGTATTGGTGCTATTTACAAATTTGTATAATGCACCCCCATTTTTTCCCCGGAACCACCAAAAAAAAAAGAAGAATTAATAAATAAATTGATTTTCTTGGAATCCTTCACACACAATGCCCTTTATTAATATGCTTCATATATCATTTTGTGCACGTTATTATTACGCATCTATGGACACCAAAAGCAATTTCCTAGTGCAACCCCTGTAGCAAAAAAAAATAAATAAAATGGGGGTTGAAATTTTTTTTTGTTTTTTGCTTTTTGATCCATATGGGCATATGCTTCATCAATAGTGCTTTTCAAAAATATATATGGTTATTGCAACATCTCTGCGAAAACCACCCCTATCCTTGAAAATATACTGCAGAAACTACCCCTATCCCTTGGCGAGCATATTTTTACGATTTTCTCATTACCTATGTATTCTTTTTAAACAAAACTTATACAGGGTTAAATACCACTATTTACTCTAAAAATTATGTCCTATTCATTTTTTCGTATAAGCAACCGTTACGGCACAGTGGCGCCGTAAACCTCATATATGCTTTGGCGGGCTCCAGTTTTTGTTTTTTTTTTTTCGTCATCTGTTCGTTTTATTGATAAAGTACTTATTCAAAATAAAACAACACAGTGTAACCTACAAATTATGACTTATGCACATTTTACATTCTTTGCTCCCCAAAGCCACAGTGGTGGCCCAAAATAAATTTTTGCATATTTTTGCCACCTACACGCATTTTATTGCGTTAATGCTACCTTAATAGCACAATATTCACCCCTAAGTGGTCGCTAAACATTGGCGGAACCAGAGAGGGGTGATGGGGGTGATCACCTCCCCCCCTCTCAAACCAAGTGATATTATATTCAAAGATTATAAAAATATTCATTTATTTTGATAGAAATTTAACCAATTGGCACCCCCCTCTTAACGATGCTGGATCCGCCACTGTCGCTAAAGCATAAAAAGTCATTCTTATAAAAATAATATTAATATAATATAATTATTTCTATAAAAATAAATGAATATTTTTATAATCTTCAAATATAATATCACTTGGTTTGAGAGGGGGGGGGGGTGATCGCCCCCATCACCCCTCCCTGGATCCGCCACTGCTTAGCGACCACTTAGGGTCTATTAAGGTAGCATTATTGTGCTATTAAGGTATTGTGCTATTAAGGTAGCATTAACGCAATAAAATGCGTGTAGGTGGCGAAAATATGAAAAAAATTCTTTTGGGCCACCACTGTAGCTTTGGGGAGCAAAGAATGTAAAATGTGCATAGGTCATGATTTGTAGGTTACACTGTGTTGTTTTATTTTACATAAGTACTTTATCAATAAAACAAACAGATGACGAAAAAATAAACAAAAACTGGAGCCCGTCAAAGCATATATGGGGTTTACGGCGCCACTGTGCCGTAACGGTTGCTTAAACGAAAAAAATGAATACGACCTAATTTTTAGAGTAAATAGTGGTCTTTAACCTTGTATAAATTTTGTTTAAAAAAAAAAGAATAGGTAATGAGAAAATCGTAAAAACATGCTGGATAAGGTATAGGGGTAGTTTCTGCAGTATATTTTCGAGGATAGGGGTGGTTTGCGCAGGGATGTTGCAATAACCATATATATTTTTGAAAAGCACTATTGATGAAGCATATGCCCATATGGATCAAGAAGCAAAAAACAAAAAAAAATTTCAACCCCCCATTTTATTTATTTTTTTTTTGCTACAGGGGTTGCACTAGGAAATCGCTTTTAGTGTCCATGCATGGGTAATAATAACTTGCACAAAATGATATATGAAGCATATTAATGAAGGGCATTGTGTGTGAAGGATTCCAAGAAAATCACTTTATTTATTAATTCTTCTTTTTTTTGGGTGGTTCCGGGGAAAAAATGGAGGTGCATTATACAAATTTGTAAATAACACCAGCACATGGGTAATCGCTGAAAGTCTTTTTACTCTAGCATAAACGGTTCAGATGGTATAAAAAGGGGTTTTTTAAAATGTAACAACCTGTAATTAAAAAAAGGGCAATTACCCTTAAGTGAAACCTATACCAAAAAATCAATCATCTATTTGTGAATAATTTCCGCAGCATTTCTTTTTAATTTCCGTTACAGTTAGGGAAAAATATATATTTTTTAAAAACATCTTTTTTAAAAACTTGTCAACTTTGGGGCGCCACCCTTGCTAAACGGTGGATGACAGAGAGATGCTGTCGAAAATAAATCGTAGAAAATATAGTCCTCTTCATATTTCTATCAAAGAAATTTTTTGTAAAAGGTACAGGAAGGGCTACGTTCTGCAAAAACCATAAATTACCCCATTTAAAGGGGTGAAAAGGGGGGTTCCGGGGCGAAATTTTTTCAGAAAAAGTTAGTCTTATAATAAGCACCCCTTGATATGCCAGAAAAAAAATAAAACCGGACTTGTGTCCATTTTGCAAGGTTCAACCTCTGTTTCCTACACTACAGAGGTGTGCGACAGGGGATAGTGGATGGTTGACCCTTCTCAAATTCTACGCCACTGGAGTAATTACTATTTTAGTGCCATTTTTAGATTCTCCAATACTTTATACGTAAAAAATATACTCTCCATTGGTAACGATAAAGTCATTAGTTTTCGAGATAGTTGAAGTTAAATAGGAAACGGCAGAGTTATTTTGATTAATTTATGAGATGATTCATGAGATTAAAATTTAAAAATTGTTTGTACCCAGTACTTTAAAACTATTTGGCGTATCCTTATCATACTTGGCAGAAAGTGTAGGTACTGTACATCCTACTAAACTAAGATAAATAAACGTTTCTAGCTACTACCAGAGGCGTACGACAGGGGATAAAGTCTGGTTGACTCTTCCCAAATTCTACGCCACTGACGAAATTGCTATTTTAGTGCAATTTTTTGATTTTCCAATTCTTTTTATTTAAATAATATACTCTTCATTAGTAACGATAAAATGATTAGTTTTGGAGATATTTGAAATTAAAAATGAAGCGACACAATACATTAATCAAAATAACCGTGTCATTTCATTTTTAACTTCAAATATCTCGAAAACTAATAACGTTATCGTTACGAATGGAGAGTATATTATTTTCATATAAAGTATTGGAGAATCCAAAAATTGAATTAAAATAGCAATTCCGCCAGTGGCGTAGAATTTGGAAAGGGTCAACCATTCACTTTCCCCCGTCGTACGCCTCTGGTAATAGTCAGAAACGTTTATTTAACATAATTTAGTAGTTTGTACAGTACCTATACTTCTTGCCAATTATGAAAAGGATACGTCGAATAGTTTTAAAATGCTGAGCAAAAATAGTTTTTAAATTTTTAGATAAAACACCCTGTAACTCAGTAAGGAACCACATTTTATTCAAGTGTTTTGGGTTAAATCTTCGTATTTTGTGCTAAGATTTCTCCAGTTACTATATGGACAATTAGTAATGAAACACCCTGTATAATTGACTGCGAATTTTCGCTAAACTGTACATCAAAGGTTTATTTTGACCTGTATATTTTATCGTGGATATTAATGAAGTTTGAATAACGACTTTTTTATAGGTATGAATATTTATGATGTGACTATCAAATAAATAAAAAAATGGGATAAAAGTGGTTAGCTGGATGGAAAAATTCCAATATAGGGGCAGATAGCTTTTCATTTTGCATTAAAAATTCCTGAAACAAATTACGATTACTTTATTGATTAATAGTTTTAAGTTCAGGGCGCACTGATCCTACTAAAACCGGGATGAAATGTTATAAATTGAATTTTGCAGATCGCCTGAATACATATAGGGGCATGTACAGTATTTAAAGAGTTTTATGATATTCTCATCACATAGTTCAAATATTGGTTTTTAATTAAAAATATGTTTGAAGAACTTTTAGGACGGAATTCGAAAAATTTGACTGATTCAATTTGTGTTTTTTTTGTTTAATATTATGTTAGATTTTTTTATACACAAGAAAGTGCGTGCGTGAAGTGGGAAACATACAGGGCAATGTAAATGAATAAGGACCTGAAATTTAACATCTGAAGAAACTGGACTGGACAACATCCCAGCTGAAGTCTTAAATATGATATAAGAGAGCTTCAGAATTCTAGTTAAGCTTTTTAATGACGTGATGAAATACGTAAGGAATAGCTTAAGTCTCTTTTTATAACAATTCCGAAGAAGCAGCGAGCAAAAAGATGCAATGAATCTTAGATAGTCTGATAGTTAATTAGTCTGATAAGACAAACATCATTACGCCATTACTGATGACATACAGTCCAACAAATACAGTAGATCACAAACCCTTTTTTCAATGCGTTATTAATTTTAACGTCATATAGGATTTGGGGGCGGTTCCCACCCCTTCTCGGGGGTGGAAAAAATTTTTTTGCTTAAATAACTACAGAAGTTGCTATAGAACCTAATACTAAGCAAAAACTGTTCTATAATTTTTTTTCGAAAACTCAATACTTTTTGAGTTATTCCTGGTTGAAAATTGGCCATTTTCATTGAAACATATCACCTTGTCAAACGGTTTTTTGCGAATATCTTAAAAACTATGCATCTAACTAAAAAAACTATATAAAACATTTTTGTAGCTTATAAAGCGACAAAGAGATTATTTTCTTTAGAAATCTTCTAGTTATAACACCAAAACAGATATGGTAAGTTAAAAATACTTGTTTTCTTGGTGCATGCTCAAATCAGTGTATTTAACTTGAAATAACAGAGAAACGGTCGATTTTAGGTGTAAAATGCCACCAACTACTTTTGTTGTGCTTGAAAAGACCTACTAATTAAGCAATATTAAATGTCGACTAAATTCAAACTGTGCGAGATAAACTGTAAAAAATTGGATGACTAACGTATTTAAAAAAAAAGACGAGAAGTATATTTAACCCGTCATCCACAAGAATTTAAATGTATCGTTTTCCTTCTACAATACATTTTACAATAGTTTTATTTTTATGTTTAAAAAGTTGGGCGGGTTTAAAATGAATGGTTTTTGAAATAAATAAGATTAAATTATTGAGCGATTATTTTTAAATTTTCTTAAAAATCTTCCTATTTTTCCATGTAACTCGAAAATGATAGAGATGCCAAAAAAAGATGCCATACAGAAATGTAGGTTTCTTCTAGATAAACATTTTGTTTTTGTTTTATATAACAGTATCTCTTATCATTTTCAAGTTACATGGAGAAAAAGGAAGATTTTTAAGAAAATTTAAGTATGCGCTCTATAATTTGATCTTATTTTTTTCAAAAACCATTTATTTTAAGCCCGCTCAATTTTTTGAACATAAAAATAACACAGTAGTAAAATGTATTGTAGAACGAAAACGATGCATTTAAATTCTTGTGGATGAGGGGTTAAATATACTTCTCAATTTTTTTCTTAAAATTCGTTAGTCATCAATTTTTTGCAGCATATCTCGCTTAGTTTGAATGTAATCAACATTTAATATTGCATATTTGAAAGGACTTTTCAAGCACAATAAACGGTATTGGTAGCATTATACACCTAAAATCGACCGTTTCTCTGTTATTTCAAGTTGAATACACTGATTTGAGCATGCAGCAAAAAAAACACTTTTACCTACCATATCTCTTTTTGTGTTATAACTAGAAGATTGAAGAAATAACAAATCTCTTTGATTTTTTATGAGCTACAAAAATGTTTTATATTTTATATTTTTTTTAGTTAGATGCATTGTTTTTAAGTTATTCGCAAAAAACCGTTTGAAAAGGTGTTATATTTCAATGAAAATGGTCAATTTTCAACCACGAATAACTGAAAAAGTATTGTCTTTGAAAAAAAATTATAGAACAGTCCTTGCTTAGAATTAGGTTCTCTAACAACTTCCGTAGTTGTTTAACCAAAAAATTTTTCACCCCCGAGAAGGGGTGGGAACCGCCCCCAAGACAAAAGCACACATTGGTATAGGGTAGACTTTGAATAAGAAGATATTTTCAGGCTATTCCTAAAATTTCATTAAAATCCATGAAGTAGGATAGAATTCGGAGGTAATAACCTGTTTTTTCTCTCACTGACTGCCGTAATACTTAAATATTAATATTTATATAAATATTTGCCAGAATATTCTTCTTCTTTTTCTTCTTCTTATACTTGTTGTAGACCTGTCGATCTGGTAATTCCGACGTTGAAGTATTTCTTGAGAGGTAGACTGCCAGCTATCTCTCCATCTTTTTGGTGGTCTCCCCGGTGGAGGCTCGCCTGCTCGTTTTCCTTCTAGTGCAGTTCTTGGTAGTCTGTGCTCCTCCATCCTTTTTACATTACTGAACCATTCTCTTCGTCTTTGCCTGCTTCATCTGACTACATCTTGCACGCCACATTGTTCCCTGATAATGTTGTTTCGTATTCTATCTCTTTTTGTCTTCCCTGCTATTGCTCTTAGTGTCTTCCTTTCGGCTGTTTGTAGCATGTTTTTCGTTTTATTGGTGTCTTCTCTTGATTCAATGCTATAGGTCATGACAGGTCTGATGCAAGTTTTATAAATTCTAACTTTGCTATCCATTCTCATATATGGGTTATTCCAGACCACATCTCTCATACATCCGGACAAGACAGTGGCCTAGTTAATTTGTCCTCTTAGGTCTCTGGCTGGGTCATGATAACTTGATAACTCTACACCTAGATACTTGAACTGGTTTAGCTGTTCTATGAGTTTCCCCTCTACCACGAGCTTGCATCTAATTGGGTCTTTCGCATTGGTAGTGCATTTTGTTTTCTGAGTGGATATGTTCATGTTGAGTCGTCCACATGCTTGATATAATCGATAAAGTTGTCTTTGTAGGTCATCCTCGTAGGTCACCCTCCTGCAATCAGGGCTGCATCATCCGCATAGCATACTATACTGATTCTACTGTGGCCGAGTCTGTATCCTAGTTGAAGCGATTCCACATCTTCTATTATTTCATCCATTAGCATATTGAATAGAAATGGACTGAGGCTGTCTCCCTGCCTGATTCCTCCTGGTGTTGGTATGTTGGCCGTAGTGGTGTCGTTTGTTTTAATTTTAAGAATGTGTCAGAATATTAATAGTTAAAATATTTTAAGGAAAAAATAAATAAATATAGAATACAATTTCACTATACGGTGTCCGAATATACCAATGACATAAAATATTTATATTTACGTCGTTGACTTTCTAACTTATCATTACAATGACAAATTGTCATTTTATCCGTTAACATTGTGAAACTCTTTATTCGCATCTTGGATTGGTTATCTATTTAGAGTATTTTAATTATTGTCAAACAATTATACATTTATAAGTATAAGTCGCTTTAATATGGAAATACCCTTGAACAACTACATAATTTTCGAAGTTCTATGTATCACGGACGTACGTTTTTTCTGTTACTTCGACCTTAATGCCTTAGAGCGAATTCGACAAACTATGACGCAATGAAAAAAGGGTTTGGGATCGTAACAATTGGGATGTATGTACGTAGCAATTGATGGCCATTCAAATATTCAAAGTGACGTGTTTTAGACTTTGTTTTAATCGTCTGTTTCTGTAGTAATTAACTTATTCTATACTTTTGCGTCATAGTTTACTAAGTACACAATTTTGATTCACCCTATAAAAACAAATATTCGAAAAATATATCGTTGCAAAGCAGATTAGGAGGCTTTTCTAGCAAAATATCACTTGCCATAATGTCTCATTCTCATTTAAAATTATCGGTCACAGTGACCCTACGACGTCATCTATGACTTCTTTTACAGGATCCTAATAGATGCTTAGATGTCCCCATTAGATACGGCTGTGTTACAATAAATGGAACTAATAAATCAAGATCGTAACTAATATAATCACATTAGCTATTCCTTTCGGCTCATTTTATTTCTTATTAACGCTGGATTAAGATAAAATCTGTACTTTACAATTGATGCTAAAACGAATCTGTATATCTAAATCACTGTCACGAGCAACAACAAAGTAGAATTAACGGTATTTAAACTTTTACATCCTTAGCAAAATCCACGGAGATCCATCAGCTTTAGCATAAAGCGAGAGAGTATTATTATTTAATTGGCTGCAATATAGGCGAAATTTTGGCTTTGTTCTTTGTTAACATTATAGCCCAGTAGATGATCGTGAAATTTGGATTTAGGTTCTACTTATCCTCCACTTCAAAGTGGTTAGTTGCCTTTATTGGGGGGTAAAAGTCACCCCTTCCTGGGGGTTAAAAAACATATGTTTAAAATTTGTCCGGAAATGGATAAATTGACTAATTCTAAGCAACTTTTGTTCTATAGAGTATTTTTAGCTAAGTCAATACTTTTCGAGTTAGTTGCGAGAGAAAATAGTCCATAGTACATCGTTCTTTTTGGAAGATGATTACAAAAATCTTAAAAATGGTCTTAACTGCTGCGTTTGAGCGAGTCTACCACTTGAAAATTTTTAGAGTGCAGGTTGGACGCGTTTCCGCGTCTCGCATCATTAACATATTTACGTTGTCGGATAACGAAACGCGGCTGTAAATTTGCCGGACAAGAGATCGACAATCTTTATTAATTAATTATAAGTACTTTATATTGAAAATTAAGAGTTTCGTGATAACAAAATTACCGCGCTAGTGTGACATCTTGCAGGTGGAGGAATCTACGATTTTGTTATTACAAATCTCTTAAAATTTGGATTTAAAATAATTATATTTAATTAATCAAAATTGTAGATCTCCTGTCCGACAAATTTACAGCCGCGTTTCGTCAGTCCGAAAACCTAAATATGTTAATGACGCTGGACGCGCTAACGCGTCCTCTAAATTTTTTCAGAAAGTGATAAACTCGCTCAAAGAAAGCAGTTACGACCATTTTTAAGACTTTTGTAATCATCTTTCAAAAAGACCGATGTATATTGTGGTCTAAAGTGTTTATTTTTCATTAAAAAACACGTTGACAGTTATTTAGCAAATTACTCAAAAACTGAATATTTATCGAAAAAATATTTTGATTAAATTTTATCGCAAATGTCCCGTGGTACATTTCCAACCGAACCCTTTATAGAGACCTAAACATCCCGTTAGTCAGCTCAGTAATTCAAGAAAGAGCCAACAGACACCACGAGAAATTGGAAGGCCACCCCAACCAATTAATATTACCACTACTGCAGTCACTAAACAACTAAAGATTGCGAAGATTATGGCCCATAGATCTTCGCTAAAACTTACGTGAAATCACTGGGTGATGTACCTCATAACGCCATATTAGTGTACAATACTATAGTTGAAACAAATATTGTGTAGTAGAGACCTCAGCCTAGATCTTAGAAAGCGAGTACTAAAATGTTATGTATTTTCTGTTCTTTTGTATGGTGTGGATACATGGACTGTCAATAAACAATGCCTTACTAGATTGGAAGCATTTGAGATGTGGACGTATCGAAGAATGCTGAGAATCTCCTGGACAGACAGAATAACCAATGAGGAAGTACTAAGGAGAATACAGAACAGCAGGGAGATACTGGATTCCATAAAAATAAGAAAACTTCAATACTTGGGTCATATAACACGTGGTGACAGATATGAACTCCTAAAATTAATTATGCAGGGAAATATTCAAGGAAGGCGCAGCATAGGTAGGAGAAGAATGTCCTGGCTGAGAGATCTCAGAGAATGGTTTGGATGCAGCTCAACTGAAGTCTTTCGGGCTGTAGTGTCGAAAGTGAGAATAGCAATGCTGATTGCCAACCTTCGTCGCGGAGGTGGCACGTAAAGAAGAAGACTATAGTTGATATAAGTTATTTTACTTGTTATCAAATTAACTCATAGGATATATAATTCTGATTGTTAATAAATGCTTACAAAAAAAAAAGCTTATAAAAAAATGAAAACAATCTTATAGTCATAAAGTCTACAGATTTGGTAAAAGCAAATTTTAGCTCATGAAAAATACGTTCCAATTCAAATTTCAAATCGAATATTTCAACGTGAAATAAGCAAAAAACTAAAGCATTAAAAAAGCACACTTATTAAAACTCATTTAAACTATTTAAAAACTGCTTTATTTTTATTTTTTTATTTTTTAGAAAAGTTTCTAGCATCAGAATTAAGCGAGTTATGCTTAAAATAAAATCTCCCCCTATTTAACACTACCGCTGTATCATTTACTTTATTATGATGTGATCAGTTTGATTGGTTCGAAGTGCTTATTTTTGAAAAAAGTTAGTTTTTTTGTTAAAGTAAAAACATTTTTAGTTTTGGAATAATGCCATTTTTTCAAAATAACTTAAGAAACTATTAGTGATTGGAAAAATCCCAAAAAGTAAAAAATGTAGGTTTTGGTTTTATAAATATTTTAGTTCTATTATGTTTTTCTGTAAGATGAAAATTGGTTAAGATATGATTGTTCAAGGTTTGCATACACTCGTGATTAGTGACTGCTTTAAGCCCTTTCAACTACATCCATTTAGAAAATAAGCAATTTGAACAGGTCAAACTTATACAGTGATGAGCGGGTTAATAATAATATTAAGTTGTGAGATAAAAAGAAATGAAACTACTGAAAGTGGGATTTTATTTGTATTAACTTGTAATTTACTTTACCATTATGGATAGTTTCCACCTTTGTACCTTTAAACGTCAGCTAGTTAACTTCGGTCATAATTCTAATTCTACGTATGACGTTCCTTCAGTTTTATCAGGTTATGTGTGTCTTCTTCTTCTTTAGTTTATTAGCCTCCACCTGCATGGGTTTTTTAATTAACCTTCGACAATTCTGTAGTGACATGAATGAATGCGAGACTCCTAAAATCATGGTAGAAATTAAGTTAAAATTTTAGAATAAAAAATTACTACTAATTAAACTGTTTTTATTTACATTTGCTTTATTGTCTTCAATTGATTTTTACTTTATGCGAAATCAAAAAAAATTTAATGTCATGTTAATGTCATACGTATGAGTTATGAGGAAAGCAAAATACCTATTGGAAATGAATGGATAAAAGACTAAATAATTTGAACAATATGTCAAAAACTACATACGACTAGATAATTCAAATCTAGGTAAAATAACAATACAATATTTTGTGTGAACATTCTGTAATCATCTGGGTTCTTCACTTCAACTAACCGAGGCCACATTACGCAATCTTTTAATGATCGGCAGTTGTCCCTGAGCTAAAAAGGTTTGTGCCTTTTTTGTATTTGTCCCATGACAATTCAAAATTGCCAATTAGCTAAAGAACGAGAAGAAGAAGTAGAAGCAGATTGTGTTATGGTCGGCAGTTGTCCCTGTACGAGAAAAGTTTTTACGTTTGTTGTATTTGTCCGATATCAACTCTAAATTGTAGGTGAATAAGGAATTTTTCCTTTATTAAAAGACGATGGACTAGCCAAATACCCATGCTGGTAGAGGCCAATAAACAAAAGAAGAAGACATACATAACTTATTAAAACTAGGTTTAAAAGAACGTCATACGTAGAATTATGACCGAAGTTAACTAGCTGACGTTTTAGGGTATTAGAAAAGTGGA
This sequence comes from Diabrotica virgifera virgifera, assembly GCF_917563875.1. NCBI lineage: Eukaryota > Metazoa > Arthropoda > Insecta > Coleoptera > Chrysomelidae > Diabrotica > Diabrotica virgifera. The sequence continues at coordinate 25,392,479 of NC_065447.1, read as the reverse complement.
AACTATCCATAATGGTAATGTAAATTATAAGTTAATACCCATAAAATTTCACCTCCAGTAGTTGCATTTCTTTTTATCTCACAATTTAATACATTTTCCATCTTTTGAGCTATTTTGCCGGTTATTAGCGCGCTCATCACTGTATATAAAAAAATATATAAAAACACATACGGAAGTAAATTGTAAAGCGATAACAATTAAATTCGTTTTGGGGTGCTAAGTAGGGAGAGATTTTTACAATTTTTTACGAAAAAGGGGTCAACTTTAAAAAAGGTAAGAAGAATTGATATGATTGAAGTAAAAAACACTGTAGAACAAAAGTTGCTTAGAATTAGTCAATTTATCCATTTCCGACCTTTTTTAAACATGTTTTTACACTCTAGAAGGTGTGGCTTTCACCCCCCAAGTAAAAGCAACCAACGGCACAAGTCCAACTTTGGTGGTCACTGAAAATTACACGGTATCGCCGTATTTCACGTTCGTTTACTGGGCTAATAAAGGGAAAGAGTATGTATTATTATTTAATTGGCTTCATTATAGGCGAAATTTTGGCTGTCTTCTTTGTTAAGCTTAAATAAAATTTGAGTTAGGAACGAGATTATGAAAGCGAATAACAGAAGAAATTATGTTTATGGCCTCTACTATTTCATTTTAATTAAGGGGTGCACTGCACTCGGACTTTAATTAGGTGGTGGATATAATTTATTAGCATAATAATTTGGATCGTTTTTCATTTTGTTTTAAATTTTTTGAAATATAGTTCGGGAAACACTACAAATTGTACCCTTAGGGATTTTTCATATACAAATTAATTTCAACATGTAACAACTTATTTACAGTCATATTTTTGAGATTTAGAAACGTTTCTATTTACTCCTTAATAAATTTATCCGTTTAAAGGAATACATTTTATCAAAGGTATCAATATAGTACCGCTTAATAAAATATTTTTCAGGTACACGGATAACTATTTATGTACAAAATTCTAAAGATTTAAATTTTGTCTGATTTACTAGAGTTTGTAAGGTAATAAAGACTTTAACTTTGTTATCAGCACCAATTTGGCACTCCTTTGACAAATCTACAGGTTATAAAGTCCTTTTTAATTTAACCAAAAGTTTACATTGCCCACCCACTTCGTTATCTGTTAATATATTTTTAGATACAGGCTACAGGATACAAAACAATCAGGCTAAGATTAACGATTACTTTTTAAGAAAAAATAAGTAACAGTTTTGTAATAAGAAAATATTTTCTTCTTTTCCTTCTTTTGTATAGACATGACTCTGTCTGTTTCTTCAATGTGCCTCTAGTAAGTTGTCGTTCCATCGCTTTCGTGGTCTTCAGACTGATCGTCTTCCTATTGGGGAACCGTCTCTTGCCGTCCTTACTAGTCTATTTGTTGGCATTCGGCGTATGTGGTCATTCCATTCTATTTTTCTATTTCTTACCCAGTTATTAATGTGGTCCACCTTGCATCTCCGTCGTATATCTGTACTTCTTGCTCTATCCCATAGAGTCTTACCACCGATTTTTTGGATGATTTTCATCTCAGCTGTTTCGAGCAATCTTTTTCTCCTCTCTGTGTCGGGTCGTGTTTCTGCCGCGTATGTCATTGGTCTGATGATTGTTTTGTAAATTTTGCCTTTCATAATACGAAAACATAAACATATATATTATATACTGATGTGATCTTGATTATTGATATGAGATAATATTTTTATATGTCATTTAATTTAATCAATGCATTAATAATAATCTAATTAATTTACCAGATCACATATCAATATGTTTTCAATCTCAGGGCTTTTTATAAAATTAATTACTTACTTACGTGGCTTCTAAGTATTTCTCAATGGTTCCTAATCGGGATAGGAAAGAAAAGAGTAAAATAATAACACATATGGGTTACAATTGTAATCAAAATATTGTTTATTTTATTTAAATGGCAATCACTGCTTAATATTTGCTATATCTTATTATTCTTAAACATAACATTTACACATGGGAATCTTATTTCCTTTTGGTTTCCAATTGAAAGTTTTTATTAACATTTAACTATTATGATTTATTAGCAACAATTCTATTTAAGTTTGATGAAGCTTTTCTGATATTATTGATTAGGTTTCTTCAAATTTAAATGTGGTATTTAATACGAAAAACCCATACATTCATGTCCAAACAAATGAGACTGACCTTTTTCTGGTGAACTGAGAATGTCTTCACACAAGACCCGTTTCCTGCTATCCTTGGCTGCAATCAAAACCTCGTCCTGGCTTGCAGTAATGTTCTCCTTTGAAACTAGCTCGTATAGCTTTCGTTTCCTGCTTCTGTCGTGATGCTGTGTTCTACCTTTTTCGAAACTGCAATCAGCTACCGGGAACTCTTGGCTCAAGGAGGTTCTTTTACTCTCAACCTGGCCTACCTCTCGTTCCACGATAGATACTCCACACTCACGGAACTACACCGGCTTTCTCACTCTCCGTACACTACCGTCTACTACTGGACTTCACTTCTCGACAGCTCAAAACATTCTGATTCTATTTTTCATTCATTCCCCTACTTTCTAAATATCCCTTCCAGATTCACAAATCAACCTTCCACCACCAACTCTCATTCGCAGTATTCCTCAAAACCAATTTTTAATCTTTCTAAATATGCTTAATGGATTTCAAAGAAAATAGTTAATTCCCATTCTAAAATTACTTTCTACTACTTACAAATTTTAATGACCTATTCTCTATTTCTACTAAGTCTTATTTAGCATCGGCTAATGATCGAACCTTCCGCGAACAACGATAATGACCTATTATCGATTTCACTTGAGTTTTATTTAGCATAGGCTAATTATCGAACCTTCCGCGAACAACGATAATGGTACGCGCCATTCACTTTGTTTGTTCTAAGCGCATTGTCCCGAGTTTCGTTTAATCACTTCTTAAAATTAAATATAACAATTTGTTGTATACAGGTTGTTCTAAATTTATATGCCCGTGGTTGAGAAAATTGAAAATATTTTATATTAAATTGAATTTTGTCTATAATTATCAAATTTTAATTTTCATATCAAATAGAAATATAACAATACATACATTTCATACTTCTTATTTATTAGTGTATGCCTACACATATTAAGGCTATGGGTACATAATTCGCAAATATTTTACGTGTATCCCTACTTTTTCTGTCTTTACACGGCAAATTACGTGTAGTAAAATTCACACTGGTATGGATATGTAAACATTACTAAAATGTCATTCTACTTGAAAATGTCATCATTAATTTAAAGAGATGGGTTTTAAATGTTCCTGGATAACTGTTATTTTTATAATTGCAAATTATTAATTCAGTTAATAAATGTGATAATTTTTTCACTAACTATGTACCTATTTAGTGATTGTAACAATTTATTTGTACAACAAAAACTAATACTCAATCGAGAAAAGAGGAAAAGTGTTAAAGTGATTTTTTAATAATAAATTGTTATGGGACGCTTACAATTTTGAACATCTTTAACAACAAAATACTTGGATCACAGAATATATTATCCTTATGTATTCTTTGGTTGGATCTTCCACAAATAATACACAATAAATAACTTTTTATTAAGTTCACGTCTTAAATCAATTATTTATCAAATACACTATATATCAATAATATTTAATCAAAACTCAAAATATTCCCGATGCAATGTCAAATATTTAAAATTGTCACTGATTGTCAGTGTCTGACTGACAATATATGCTGACAATATTATATTCGGCTGAGTGCGTTGTAAGACAAAGATAGATTTGGAAAATATTACCACGGCATTGTGTTCATTTTTTTCGAATCCTGAATAAACCAATAAATACTTTGGAAAAATTTAAACGCAGAATGAAAGACTAGATTATTACCGAGGGCCGAAAGTCCCTTAGAATAAATAAAAAGTTTATTTTGAATGAGATATTTGAAATTAAAAATCACACTAAATTTTCTCTTAGTTTTCACCCCTGTAACTTATTAAAATAAACATTATAGAAATTCTCAGGGACTTTCGGCCCTCGCTAATAACGTAATCTTTCATTCTGCGCTTAAATTTTTCAAAAATACTTATTAATTTTCTCAGGATTCGAAAAAAATGAATCCCCATTTGAATAGCATTGCAGCCTAAAATACGTACCGATCCTCTTAATGTAATTTTTGGTTTTTTAACTAGCTTTTTCTCGGTTTTTGCTCCAAATTTGAAAAAACCGATTGGATTTACATGATATATTTGGCACGCATATAGCTAACATGTCAAAGAAAAAAGTGGAAAAAACGTGATATTATGCCGATGTTTGCTTTTGCCCCGGGGGTGAAATTCACCCCTTCTCGGGGTAAAAGTGTCTTCTTCTTTTAGTGCCTATTCGTTTCGAATGTTGGAGATCATTCTGGCTATAATTATTTTATCAACTGATGCTTTAACTAGATTAGTTGTTGTTGTGGAGAACCATTTCCTCAGGTTCTTTAACCATGATATTCTTCTTCTCCCAATTCCTCGCTTTCCGAATACTTTACCTTGAAGGAATACCTTCAGTTATCTGTATTTAGTTCCGTTTCTCATTATGTGTCCGAGATATTCTAACTTTCTCCTTTGAATGATTTACATCACCTCTCTTTCTGTGCCCACTCTTCGTAATACGGTCTCGTTGGTTATCTTGTCCGTCCATGATATCCTTAGAATTCGCCTGTATACCCACATCTCGAAGGCTTCAAGTTTTTAAGTTTAGTGAAAGTGTATACTTTCAAAATAAGTCCGAAAGTGGATAAACTGACTAATTCTATGCAACTTTTATATTATAGCGTTTTTTCACTAAATTAATATTTTTACAGTTATTTGCGAGTACCTAAATATGTTCATTCTTTAACAAAAAAGAACACCGCACACAGCAAAAATATAGCCTATGAAAAAAGAGAATATGTGTGTATAGTACCCTCGGAGATCCGTGGAAAAAATTTACACACAAAATAACAAAATTCAGTTTGGCAACACTGTGCGAATGTTGATAGTAACATAATCTTTTTAAGATAAGCACAACTGTAATTTAGTCCAAACAAATTAACATAATTTTTTTGTCAACAAAAACGAGATTTTTCAACCAAATAATGTTTCAAATATGATGTGCAAAATAATTTTTAATTGGGTAATGCTAATGGGCTTGCTTTTTTTGTCATTAAAGCAAAAAAAACTAAATTTTACTCATTAAATCAATGTTGTCCGGTTATCGTCTTAATTATTTTAACTGTACTAATATCCGTCGTGTAATTCTGAATGATTAATAGGTCGTTAAAACATTTTATCTGTATCGGCTTCTGGAATATCTTAAAAATATCGAATTTCATTGATAAAATGCGCATATTCCACCGATCTTCGCTTCGACAATACTTTGTACTCACGTAAGAAGTTATATTTCTAATATAATATAATTTCAACGAAATAAATATATCTAGTTAACAGTTACAATACAAAAAATTAAAAATAATTACCAGAAATGAACCAAAACTTAACAATGCCAACTATTAAAAAAACAAGAATGTGTGTGTACTTTGTACGCACGTAAGAAGTTATACTTCTACTACATATTATCTAATTTTTAAGACAGTACCAAAAATTTAAAAAAATAAAAGAATAAAACACACACAAACACATTGAAAAATGCCACAAAGAAAAAATGATTTCTGAACGATAATAATTGTTGGCAAAAATTTTAAATACGCATTATCTGAAAAAAAAAATTATATAACAAATATACTTACAATCATAACATGCATAAAAAAATAAAAAAATAAAACTTGCATCGGGAATTGAACCCGTGAATTTCGTGGCGCTTTGATTCGTAATCGAAGCGTAGACTCACTCGTCCAATCCCACATTATTTATCATGTGGAAAAATACGGTAACTGAACGTTTTACTGTTTGACAGTTGTTTTGAAAATTAAATTATGTAGTTTAAATTTTGTGGAAGAAAATATAAAAATATAACAGAACAGAAAGAAAACAATATATTAGATGAAGATTGGTAGAACTTTTGTTGGTAATCAAATTAAGTATGTAAATCAAAGCATTACATACCTACTAGATAAATAAATCTACGCCAAAAATCATAATTTAAAAATAAAAATCGAACCTACTTTGGGATTTCTCTCTAAAATCCGCATTCTTGAGAAAATAAATGTATGTATTTCAACCTAATCCAAATGTATAATTACAATATGATTATAACAAAAACTACTTACCAAATTAGAATAAGTTTTCCTTGTCCAAAATAGTCCAAAAGTCCAAAAATATAGGTATATGAAAACTATTTAAAAAGGCAGTATAACTATTAACTAACTTTTGTTTGTTGTTTCTTTTCACACAAATTTTAAAACGCAACAACCATAAATAATCTAACTACAGCTGTGCCACAGCCGCCATATTGAATAATTTTTGACATGTCATTTGAACATCCAATCAGAACAAAGTTATAATGCGCATGCGCCCTGTCGCTAGGTTTTACCATATAAAAATTCACCCTCTATCGCCGGTAAAGAAGTATAACTTCAAAAAAAAAAAGAAAAAAATATGATTCGTCCGGGATTTGAATCCGCAATCTCGCGATTTTTTTATCTCTGGTCCAATGCTCTACCAACAAGGCCATCAAGCCGCATGCTAGTTACCTTTCAGATATACATAATTATACATCACGGTGACAAGGGAAATTTAAAATTAGATGTTTTATTATTTTACGCCCAAGGAAGACAAATACAAAGATACAAAATTATAATAAAAAACCTTTTAAACCACCTTTTTCACATTGCGCAAGTTGTATTATTAATATTAATGTTAATAAATGAAATATAAATATTTTGACGTTTCACAATTTGACAATTAACTTTTAACTGCAGTGCCTTAAAAATTTTAAAGCACTAGTGCCTTAAAGTAGCATTTTTAGCGCTCCTATGGAGTCCTAAAAATTGCATTTTTAACGCGTTTGTAGAAAAATATATTTAAATACACTAATATATTCTTTCCACACCTTTTCTGGACTGATACAGACATAAATTAAAACATTTTGAAGTATAACTTCAAAAATATAATATGAAAACTATTTAAAAAGGCAGTATAACTATTAACTAACCTTTGTTGTTTCTCTTCCCACAAATTTTAAAACGCAACAACCATACATAACCAAACCGTCAACCGTCCAAACCACAGCTGCGCTACAGCTGCCATATTGGATAATTTTTGACATGTCATTTGAACATCCAATCAGAACAAAGTTATAATGCGCATGCGCCGGGATCGTAGGTTTTAACATATAAAAATTCACCCTCATATCGCGCGTAAAGAAGTATAACTTCAAAATGTGTACGTATGAGGTCTCCAGACCCTGGAGAAGCAGAGTAGTAGCTAGGTTCATATTAGTCAAATTCTAAATTGAGTATTTCAACCTGAAATAACCAAAATTGAAACAATTTTTGCGAAAAACTCATTACAACTTTTTAAATTATTTTAAAAAAATTTTAAAAAGTGTCTAGCATCAAAATTTACGCTCAAAATAACTTTGGTCCTTCTTTTTTGGTAAAAAAATCGAAAAATCACCCCCTAATTAGCATCTAAAATGAAATTAATCCTTACTGCTTGACAAGTTGCTTTACTTTGTATTATTTATATGATCCGTAAGTTTCATCGGTTTGAAGTGCTCATTTTTGAAAAAAATTGGTTTTAAAGTCACCTCCTTTTAATTTTTAATTTTGGATAAACTGCTTTTTTTAGTGGAGAAAGTATATAGACGCTATAGCCTCACCCTACCTGTCACAATCCGACTTCTGAAATGTTATGTATTCCCGGTTTTGTTATATGGAATGGAGGCGTGGACAATAACCGCAACATTAATGAAAAAATTAGAGGCCTTCGAAATGAGGGCTTACCAACGTATATTACGTATATCCTGGACCAAACACGTGACCAACGAGGAGGTACTACGCTGGATAGGCAAAGAGAGAGACGTTCGTAGGAATAATGATAAAGAAAAGAAAGTTGTAAGGACGTTGTACATTAAGTAATATAGAGGAAATAGTGAATACTAACCGTACCCACTCGGCATACTTAAAAAAATGGTACAAAGGACCCCTCTGGTCACTTTGTACAGCCACTTAGGCTATAGGTCCTTAAGGCAGGTCGAATGAGAGACCTAGACGCGAAACTCTGAGTATCGAGGCCATGTGCGATAACCATGGGCTCGATGGCCTGACACATCGGGTGCCCAGCTGCCGAGGAGAACAAAATTTATTTTGTCAATTCGACAGCTGAGTGACCGAGCTCACAACACGGTTCCACGCGGAGGGGCACCAACCTAGGTTGGTGTCTGCGGGGAAACACACTCTTAGGGACTCCAGTCCAAAATCGTGTCAAACATAAGGTAAATTCATTAATGTAAATAGGGAGAAAAGCTATAAAGCTACCCCTACAGTGAGGTGGCATAACCACAACCATGCTAAAACGGAGGGTGTTTTCTTTTCTAAATCGCGTGACGTAAAGATCATAAGCCTCCCCGCGTATGTCACACGTTAAGGAGGGGTGGAGGAAAAACCTGGGGGTCAGATAGGTACCGATCCAAAATGATTTGCTTTTTTGAGGCGTGACCGGTTTGATCTTCGGACATGTGGGTCCCGTTGACTAGCAGCGGTACACACATGTTCCTAGAGGTTGGGATGAGCAACGAGTGTGAGTGAGTGAGTGTACTTTATGAGACACGTTATAAGGGGTCCAGTGAGGGGGAGATACTCGTGGCTCCAAAACTTGCGGCAATGGTTCGGGTTGTCATCTGCCCAACTATTTAGATCTGCCGTAAACAAAACTAGAATAGCCACGTTAATTGCCAACGTTCTAAACGGACAAGGCACATGAAGAAAAAGAATGAGAAAATATCTCCATATTTACCAACGCACAAGCTATTTTGAGAAAGATTTCCGAAGTGGTATCTAAATGAATGAAGTAATCTAAATCTAATCTACGTAATCTAAATGGTGAAATAAACTTATTATAAAGTAAACTTTAGCATCAATATGCTATTATTATAGCTTTTATGAAAAACACTGATTCTTTTTACTTTATCGTACTACATACGTAGTATAGTATAATAGATAAAGTTATAGGATCATGCAAAAAAATTTTTTCAGATTTCACTTTTTTTCGACGTTTTGAGTCCCCCTGAGTCTAAAAAGCAAATAAAAAAAACATGTCGGAAGTATGTACGTACGTATGTACGTACGTATGTCGCCACCGTCCAGCAAAAACTACCGGACCGATTTCGATGAAATTCGGTATGAGTAAGTTTAAGAGAATTTTGTCAAAAAACTAAGCTTTTAAAAAAAACCTCTCAAAGGGGGGCCGAAATAGAGGGGTTATTTAGGGCCCATTTTTGCAAATTTTGACCGAAACGAATAAAATTTAACTCAAAGTTAGCTCATTGATAGGTAAATAGAAATACCGAATTTGACAGTTCCAAATTCAAAATGGCGGCCAATATGGCCGATCGCCCACCTGACATATTTCCCTACCTATATAAATACTTGTTTAAGATAAGTTTAATTTGAAAAAGTCGTTATATAGCCTAAAGATGGTGCTATAAGAAAAATATTATCGTTTTTCAGAAAAAGTTATGGGTTGCCTATACTTAAGGGGTCAAAATTTGACATAATTTTGAACCAGATTTTCTCAAAAATGGCTCCAAGGAATTTGTTTATTTTTTGATATATTTTTGATATCTTATCGGTAAATTCAATGACATTAGTCAGATTTCTTGACTCCCCATAGAAGGGGAGTTATGAATTTTCTATAAAGAAATATTCGAGTGCCCGTAACTTTCTTTGTAATAGAAACTAAAATTTTAAATTTTGCTGACATATATCGTACTGTATTATATATTATCACAATAAATTTTACCCAAAATGTGGCTTCCGGTTGAAACGGAAATAAAAAAAAAATCTTAATTTTTTTAGATACGCCCTGTATATTTTTACACATTTTGAAAAAATGCAAAATTACCTTTCCAATGACATAAAACTTGTTGCTGTAGCTCAAAAATTCGAAAAGTTACAGTAAATAGAAATTTTGCTATAATCTTGTGTGTGTCCTCTCTCACGCCATCATAGCAGAGCATTATTATAGGGCAGTCAATAAGGGTATTTGGCTCCGAATTCCATCCTACCACATCGATGTACTTGATATTTTCACAGTAAGTAGGGAATAGCTCAAGAAACAAAATCTACCCTATGTACTATGGCGCTTTTATCTTGGGGCGGTTCCCACCCCTTAATAAGCACGGAAGTGGCTAGAGAACCTATTTCTAAGCAAAAACTGCTCTATACTTTTTTTGACAACTCAATACTTTTTGAGTTATGCGTAGTTGAAAATTGGCCATTTTCATTGAAAAATCACACATTTTCGGACGGTTTTTTGTGAATACCTTAAAAACTATGCATCGAACTGAAAACACTATAAAATATTTTTTAAATTATAAATAACAAAGAGATTCGTTCCTTCGTAAATGTTCTATTTATAATACAAAAAGGTAGGTGAAAAGAATTTGTTTTTTGGTGCATGCTCAAATTGGTGTATTCAACTTGAAATAACAGAAGAACGGTAGGTTTTAGGTGTATAATGCTACTAACGCCTTTTGTAGTGTTTAAAAAGGCCTTTAAAACGAGCACCACTAAATGCCGGTTACATTCAAACTAAGCGAGATATGGTGCAAAAAATATATATGACTAATGTACTTTAAGGAAAAATGAAAAGTACATACATTTAACCCCTCATCCACCAGAATTTAAATGCATTGTTTTTCTTCTGCAGTACCTTTTAATATAGTGTTATTTCTACTTTCAAAAAGTTGAACGGGTTTAAAATGAATGGTTTTTGTAAAAAATGTGATCAAATTATAGAATGCATTTTTAAATTTTCTTAAATATCTTCCTTTTTCTCCATGTAATTCGAAAATAAAAATTTTCCACCCCCGAGAAGTGGTGGGAACCGCCCCCATGATAAAAGCGCCATAGTATATAGTATCGACTTTGAATCAAGAGATTGGGCTACTCCCAAAATTTCATTAAAATCCATGCAGTAGGATAGAATTATTACGCGCATTGACTGGCGTAATAGAAATAGAGTGAAATGCAAATATTGTAAACTATTAATTTCTCAGAAAAACGAACTAATTTGAAATGAAAGTATGACTATAATATTCTATTGATTTATGCCTTATGCAATAATCTACACATCTATAGTATGTCGCCGAAATATGGCATCGAACATTTTCTCAAATACAGGAATTAATGATGCGTAGAACCATAAAATATATAACGATAACGATAAAATAGATCGGTATGATAAAGTTCTCGAGCGGCCCTTCCGTCCAGCGTTTTTATAATATTATGATTGTTTGTATTACTAATAATTGTTCATTAATTTTAACGACGAGTCATTATCTTTTACTAAAAATGTTTATTTTCCAATTACAGAATATTTTATTCACTTTATCTATTTACTTTGATATTTTAACGGGCTAACTAGTTTATCCTGCAGTGTCCGTATTAATATCAGGGTAAAATAGTTTGGCCTAGGCCAAACTAGTTTGTCCTGAAATCGGGTTAGGCCGGTAACAAATACATATTTTTATTTCGCAGTTGATTCTTTCTCAATCGTTTCTTTCTTATTTCCCATTATTTTCCTCAATGAATCAAATATTTAAAGCAACTAATGGATTTTTTTTTATTTAGCTTATACCTCGACAACTAATGGCCATTGGCATGGTAGGTACGGAAATTTTGAACAGTTAGGTACCTAGTGTCATGTGTAGTGTATGTGTTGAGTAAGTGTCTTGTTACTTTGTGCAAAGTCGACGTCATTGTCTTTGCAAAGAGACGCTAATTGTATCCAAACGTCTGCGGTCCCTCCGGTGAGTACCGATCCCACAAGGACAGAAACTATATTCATTTATTAATTTATAATAAATGAAAAATTTCTGACCTGGCGAGATTCAAACCCACAACCTTTCGGATTTTTTCTTACCACTGAGCCACGGAGGGGTTCTAATGGATTTTAATCAAGATTATTTTAATTATTAACCAATTAATTTAGTAAACAGGCCCACGAAACATTTTTACCAAACATCGTGTTTCTCATGTATATTGCTAAGATATTTATAGATCCCGGTCCCGAATAAGCGTGTCGGTAATGTGGAAAATTTATATTGAATTAGGGCATCTAAGGATGGAAGGTCTTTCTTAAAAAGATTAAAGTCTAATTATTAATTGAAAGGAGAAAGGAATTTCCAGTGCTTTTCGGCATTTCCCGAGATCTGAAATTGACGTTTAATTATTATCTTTGACTAAGGGTAATTCGTGTCTTGAAATCGTAGGTAGTATTTACTCAGAACTCAGTCGTGCTTCTTTTTTACCGGGTTCATTTTGCTTTCTGTTAATCAGAAGTTTTATTTTAAGGCAAATCATCAGAATATAATGTATCATTATAGAAAAAAGAATGTGTGTTTACTTTGTACGCATGTAATAGCTATTTTTGTAACAAGGGGGAAAGTGCTACTTTTCCTCCCGTATTTTTCCTCCCGAGAATGAAGTTTACTGTAATCATTCAAGGGAGGAAAAGGCACTTTACTCCCATGTTATACATATTGTTTTTCCACCTTCATCAAATAACAAATCATTTTTTCCATTTTACTTAATTTATTTATGTAACGATGTAACTAACCAACAAAATTTGTTAGAACTAAAACTAACAAGTAGGTATAATATAACTGTCAACTGTCAAATATAAGTCAAATTATTAATGTAAACATTGTTAAATCAAAATAACAATTAACTGTGTTTTACCATTCTGCAAAATACAGGGTGTTTTAGAAATAAACGTTAAAATGTATAGATACTTACGTAATAGAAAATAGATTGGAACTAATATACTACCTCTCCATTCATTTGGCATTTGTCCATATAATATTTATTAAAAAAAATATTATTAAAGCCCTAGTTTTAATCTACAAAACGACAGAATTTTTTAATGAACATCATTTAAATTTTTACATAAACACACTTCCTCGTTTTGTAAAAACTATTCTCCGAAATATTCAAAAAGAGTTTAAAATAGAATGAAAAGATCACATTTAGATAAAATACGTTCACTCTAATATATCACACCTACAATACGTTTCTGTAAGTCAAGGAGCAGAAAAAAAAATGAATAGACCATTTATCAAAATATAAATTTTCCAACTTTTTACTCTCTCAGAGCTTTTCTGTTGTAGTCGTTTAGTCATGGCTGTCTAGATTTATATTACGCATAAAGCATTAACCAGGTCTGTGTTCCATTATAATATATTATATATTTTAAACTTTATATTTATCTCTGTTATTTCAGTTAGGCAGTATTAGGAGAATTGGACCAGAGACGTGCGTTAAAAATATATTCGTTTTTCCACAATTAAAATAAAAACTATTTAATACCATTTTTTTTTTCAACATGGTCCTTAAAGGCTACAGTAGCGCGTCATCAAAACGGAAATCGCGTTCCAAGATTGCGGCTTTAATTTTGAATATTTTGTCGAGATATTTGGCACACATATTGGTAATATAGTAAAGAAAGGCGGCACAAAGCCGAATTTGAGAAATATGTTAGTATGAGGAAATTGCTCTATAACTAAATACAAAATTAAAAAAAAATGAGTCTGTACCGCCATTAAAAGGAACAAAAAATTTCTTCAAATATACTTTTTATCCCGTGCACAGATTTTGTGTCACATTGGAACTACTAAAAATTTTATTTCTAACAAGAAATCGAACATATTATAACTATTAACTAATTAGTCAACACAGAGAATAGTGACTGTTATTTTGACAATCCTGCGTCAGATTCTAAGTGTAATAGCACGATTATCTTATCTGTTCTGTTATCTGTATCAATATCTGTTCAGTGCAGTAGTGTATTATTTTAAGAATTCGTTAGTGTTGATTCATAGGGAAGTAGTGTTTATTTATAATTAATTAATTATATTTTTGTGCAATAGAACTAAATTGGTGGACTATTTGAAAAAATAGAATATTATTAACTGTGAGTTTTGTAGGTTAGTATATTTAACGTAAAAAAGTTTTAGGAGAATTTTTTATTCTGGAAATATCATCAGTAGTTTAAAATTTAAATTTTTCTTACGCTTTTAATACAATTTTCACCTATTTTTATTTATTTCTATAAATATTTATTTACTAATAATAATTTTTTTTTCTATTACTTCCATTTAGCGCGCCTATAAGTATTTTGTCAAAATTATTGATCTTAGATATGTTAAATATTGCCATTGCTGCCAAGTTTCGCAGAACTTTCGAAAAAGGGTATGATACTATCTCCCGAAGTTATATTGATGACAAGCTACTGTATGCTCTTAAGAAGAGTTTATTTTAATTTAGATATTTGCCTGCAAAGTTCATTTCAGTGCTTCTGTAAACATTTACATATTACCTCTTCGATATACACATATTATATTAAAGAGTTATATTCAGTATAATGGTTATGAAGGGACCTTTGATGTTGGCTAACATAAACAAAATCAACTAACATTATTAATTTTACAGATTATGTGCAAGCCTTTTAAGCTATATAATTCTAAATCTTCTTATATAATTTTACGTTTTTCTAAGCATATTCGTTAAGATTATACCACAAATTATGTAAGTAATTGAAAATATTCTATTTGCCGCTTCGATTTTTAGCTCGACATCATCATCATCATCATGGCACCTATAGTATCGTTGGCGGTAGCGATCCTGTACTTGTCCAGGATTACTTCGCATGCGCACTTTAAAAAAGAGCGTTCGCGGTAATCGAGTTCTGAACTCCTATTGTTTGTTTTTTAACCAAGAGGAGTGATTCAAATTTACCGCGCCGTAATGCTTGTTTCTAATTGGTCCAACCGCAGGCAAGTTTACTCCACTGTTATTAAATTTTGACACTAATGACATTTATGAAATTTTGGTACTTCTGTCATTTTATAGGTTAATTACGTATATCGGCGATTTTTTGTGTTTTCTGCATTATTCCTTTAATTTTTAGATTTTAAGTCTACTTTTATATAAAAACAGTTGTTTTTAGAACTCTTTAGCGATATGTTAGTATAATATAATATTTATGGATTATCATCGAAAGCTGATATGATCAACGAAAAAAGAAGATGAATTTGGTGACGTTTCTAGTAACTTTCTTCGGTGTGAATCTGTCTTTTTAGTTTACTCCTATTGGTTAAAAAATCAACTATAGTCCGGGATTTTGTCAGATTTGTCGTTCGCGGTAACCGAACTGCGAGTTCGGAACCAGTCCAACTAGTCCGTTCTTTAACGGTAAAATATTGCAAAACCTCTAAATTTTAAAGAACCGCTTGGATTGACATGAAATTTGGCATACGCATAACTAACAAGTCAAAGAAAAAAAGTGATATTGTGCCGATATGTGCTTTTGCCCTGGTGGTGGTTTTCACCCCCTCTTGGGGGTGAAAAAATATTCGTCCAAAGAAAGTCAGGAAATGGATAAACTGGCTAATTTTAAGTAACTTTTGTTCTATAGAGTTTTTTCAAGTCAATACTTTTCGAGTTATTTGGCAGTGAATATGTTCATTTTTTCAACAAAATAACCACGCTTTTAGATGGTTTTTCGCAAATAACTCAAATAGTAAGTATTTTGTCGAAAAAACATTCTCAGCAAAAATATAGTCTGTAAAGAATTTTAAAAAATGGTGTATATATTACGTCTCTACA
Source organism: Diabrotica virgifera virgifera (assembly GCF_917563875.1). NCBI lineage: Eukaryota > Metazoa > Arthropoda > Insecta > Coleoptera > Chrysomelidae > Diabrotica > Diabrotica virgifera. The sequence continues at coordinate 25,376,660 of NC_065447.1, read as the reverse complement.
CTTAGTAGAAGCAGAGTTACAGGTAATGAAAAATAGGTTCATATTCGTCAAATTCCAAATGGAATACTTTAACTTGAAATAACCAAAAATGAAGCACATTTCGGGGAAAACTTATTACAACTTATTTAAAGTGTTTAAAAAAAGCTTCATTTTTGTTTTATAAAAAAAATCTAGCATCAAAATTAAACAAGTTACGCTCAAAACAAAGTTAGTCCCTTTCGGTTTTGGTAAAAAACTCGAGAAAATCACCCCCTAATTAGTATATTAAATGAACTTAATCGTTACGACTTCACACGTTTCCTGACTCGTGTATATATTTTTTATACGGTCTGTAAGTTTCATCGGTTCAAAGTCCTTATTATTGAAAGGGCTGTAGTTAAACATGGTTGAACGAGTCACTGATCACGAATGTATGCCAATTTTGAAACACCAAATCTCAATCATTTTTTGTCTAACAGAAAAACAAAAAAATACATGATATTCAGAAAAGCAAATTTAACTTTTTTGTTTTTCGAGATTTTTGGTATCTCTACCAATTTTTAAGTTATTTTGAAAAAAACATATTTTTCAAAATTTTAATTTTTAAAAATTTTACTTGAAACCAAATTTTTTAAAAAATAAGCACTTTAAATCGATGAAACTTACAGATCATATAAACACAACATAAGTAAAATAATTTGTGGAGCGGTAACGATTAATTTCATTTAAGTTGCTAATTAGGGGGTGGTCTTCCCGATTTTTTTTTGCAAAAACAAAAGGGACCAACTTTATTTTGAGCGTAACTTGCTTAAATTTAATGCTAGAAACTTTTTGTAAAAACAGAAATAAAGCTTTTTTTAAACACTTTAAAAAAGTTATAATGGGTTTTTCCCAAAAAGTGCTTAATTTTTTGGATATTTCACGTCGAAATATTCTATTTGAAATTTGGTGAATATGAATCTATTTTTCATTGGCTATAACTCTAGTTTTACGAGATCCAGACACCTAACGTGTGCACCATTTTTTTAAATTTTTTATAGGCCATGTTTTTGCTCAGAACGTTTTTTCGACAAAATACTTACTTTTTGAGTTATTTGCGAAAAACCGTCTTAAAATGTGGTTATTTTGTTGAAAAATGAACATATTCACTCGCAAATAACTCGAAAAGTGTTGACTTGGCGAAAAAGCTCTATATAACAAAAGTTACTTAAAATTAGTCAGTTTACCCATTTCCGGACTTATTTTGGACATATATTTTTTTACCCCCAAGAGGGGGTGAAAGTCACCCCGAGGGCAAAAGCACACATCGGCACAATATCACTTTTTTTCTTTGACATGTAAGCTATACGTATGCCAAATTTCATGTAAATCCAAGCGGTTTTTTAAAATTTAGAGCAAAAACCGTGAAAGAATGGACTAAACCGATCCTTGGGATCTGAAGCGAACTCAGAGTCCGAATATGCGCAGTAGGAATTTCAAACTACTTACAAACATTTCTATAATGTTTTGTGCTTTAAACAGCTGATTTGTAGCGGTGTTTGCTTTTCATTATGTGCTTTATTACTTCATTTGTTTTTAATATTGTGGTTTAACTCAAAAGTATAGAAATTTATTGATTTTCAATCAAATTTTTTTACATAATCTGATGTATAATTTTTACAGTAATATGATCATAAAAAATAAATCATTTTTTTAATATGAAGGTACTAAATACTGTGTGTATCTTTAAAGTTAAATATTGATTAGATATATTTGTGATACAAAAATAACTAAATTTAATTTAAAATCTACTACCTGAAATATTTATTAGACGAGGATATCCTAATATTTTATTGATAAACAATACATAATATTGGACGTTAATATTAAAATACGTAGGTATGTATTAGAAATACTAAAAATACTCCATGTACCTAATTAATAAAAATTTTACAATACCAGTAACCAGTATAAGAGAACAAATTTTTTTCTTAGAAAAAATATTTGGAGAACGTTTTATAAGGTCTCGTAGCTTATTAAAGTCACTAAAACTTATAAAAATAAAACATTTCATTAAACCATGCCTACTCATACTATAAACATATATCTGGTTGATATATCTGGCTGATCTAGTGAAATGTTCATGCAAATCTGAATTAAAACAACAAATTCATCAAAATAAAATGGGCACATTAAAAACTAGGTTATAATAGTGTTATGGACTAGTTCTAAATTCGTTCGCGGTGTAAATCAATCCTGAACTGATTCTGAAGCGCGCCTGCGTACAACCTGAGTCCTAAGAGTGTCCGTAACTAATCCTGGACAAGTACAGGATCGTTAACGCGAACGAAGCTTATATTACTGGCGGAGTGATTGCCGCCCTCTTTAGTCTCTTCTAGGGATGGCGGTTTTTGACAAAACACCGGTTTTCGGTTATACCGGTTTTTTTGCTTACGGTTTAACCTGGCGGTTATAACCGGCTAAAAAAACCGGTTTTTGCAAAAACTGGTTTTCGGTTTTTTTAATCCAATAGGTTACAAAGTTACATTTACTCCACTTTAGTTTGCGATACTGCATTCGACTCGATATCAATATGATCAAAAATAGTACTATCGAAAGAACATAAAAATATCAATATAAATAAAACACAATTTTTAATAAAACCATTTTATTCTATTAATTAATATATTTATTTATTATTTTATTATTATTATATATTTATTGATTATTATTAAATATAATATAGCGTAAGATTAATATATACATTGGATCGAAATAAAATTTGATTTGTGTGAATCCCAGAGATTTGTGACTTTCAGTAGTCAGATGTAAAGAACAGTAAACCAAAATTATTATTATACTACTGCTCAACAGAGAGCGCTGAAATAATTCAGGTTCTATCGTCATTGAATATATTATGAGAGTAGAATATAATATTCAATTATTGTATTCAATTAATGATGCAAATTTAATTTACCATTTAAAAATATAATCCTCTAAAATACCCACCAATTTTCCTCTCCTCCCAAACCCAAAAAAATCCCCAACCATTTCAACTTATAACAAATTTCCCAGACTCTTTGAAATGGTGTTAAAAAAAATAATATAAACATAAATATTTTACTTAAAAATAAATTGGATAATGCAATTTATCTTTTATTTTTACTACCATCAAAAAAATTTTATCGTGTATTACTTTGAACACGTTTGTATATTTGTAGAATAGGTACATTTTAACTCATTTAATACTTCCTGTATGGGTGTATCGTTTTGAAAACGTAGGGAAATTCTTGGAGATTCGTATTCGTAATCAGTAATTTGATATTCATAATCAGAGCATTATTTTTGGTAATCAGAAAAAGTAATACACCCACTTTCAACGTCAAGAGTTAAGTGTGAAAAATAGATGATGTTTGCGTGTTCAACCAGATCACTTCTTATGTAAATATTATGATTACAAATACCTTTTCAAGGAAATATTATAATAAAACTTATAAATTGTTTCTGACCGATGCGAGATTGCACTTTCAGTTTGCTTCTGTATTTATAAAATAAAATAAAATTTGAATTATGGTTTTGTTTGGAATAATTACTTGAGGATAATAATTATGATTGGGATGCAAAATAATACCTAACCTAATCCTAATCACCGTGAAAACCTAATAACCGGTTTTTACTTTAAAAAGAAAAAACCGGTTATAACCGGGACAAAAAACAACCGGTAAAACCGGTTATTACGAAGTAAAAAAACCGGTTTTAGGTTGAAACCGGTAGGTTTTTTCCATCCCTAGTCTCTTCCCATTCATTTGTCGCGGGAAATCAGCGGGGAATGCAGCATTAATATTTTGGTTTTACAATTGGTTGTGTGACTTGGCGTTTTCAACAATATTGCTCCATTCGTCCCTGTTTTTGCTTATGGTTATCCACTCTTGAACTCGTATCTTTTTAAGGTCCTTAATTATTATCTGATTCTCATATTTCGTTTTCGAGGTCTATCTCCATACCATACTGGTCTCCATTGGGCAATTTTTTTGATAACTGCTTCTGGATTTCTCGTTTCTATATCGTCGCCTCAAAGCAACAGTAGGGTATGTCAAATATTGTAGTTTAGAGAAAAACGCAATTGAAATTTTTACGAATTTTTCATTACCTAATAACTTTTTTATATTTGAATGGATTTACATGGAATTTTGTTTGAGTATACAGGGTGTCCCGAAAAGATTAGTCATAAATTATACCACACATTCTGCGGTCAAAAATAGTTCGATTGAACCTTCCTTACCTCAGTAAAAATGTGCTCATAAAAAAAGTTACAGCCCTTTGAAATTACAAAATGAAAATCGATTTTTTTCAATATATCAAAAACTATTAGAGATTTTTTATTGAAAATTGACATGTATCATTCTTATGGCAGTAACATCTTAAAACAAAATTAGTGTGAAGTTTGTCTCCCCCATAAAAATTTTATGGGGGTTTTGTTCCCTTAAACCCCCCCATACTTTTGTATACGTTCCAATTAATTCATTATTGTGGTATCATTAGTTAAACACAACATTTCTAAAACTTTTTTGCCTCTTAGTATTTTTTCAATAAGCCAGCTTTTATCGAGATGCAGCTTCTTTTTTAATATATTTACATAAAAATTTTATGGGGGTTTTGTTCCTTTAAAACCCCCAAATGTTTGTGTACGTTCCAATTACACTATTATTGTGGTACAATTAGTTAAACACAGTGTTTTTAAAACTTTTTTGACTCTTAGCCTTTTTTTGACAAATTACCTTTTATCGAGATATGGCTTCTTTTTCAAAATATACCTAAAAATGTAAATTATAAATACATTTTCAGATTATTAACAGGTCTCTATAATCGTACTTACCATATACAAATATGTGGTGGATTCGACAAATATTCAAAATAGGTCGATAAACACTGGCTAATCAAAAAAGTACTAAGAAGCAAAAAAGTTTTAAAAACATTTTGTTTAACTAATGGTGTCACAATATTAATTTAATTGGAACGTACACAAAAGTTTGGGGGGGTTTAAAGGAACAAAACCCCTTAAAATTTTTATGGGGTGCACAAATTGCACTTTAATTTTTTTTTAAGATGTTGCTGCCATAAGAATGTCACATGTCCATTTTCAAAAAAAAATCTCGAAGTGTTTTCGATATATGAAAAAAAATCGATTTTCATTTTGTAGCTTCAAAGGGCTGTAACTTTTTTTGTGTGCACTATTGTATATAGGTAAGTGAGGTTCAATCAACATATTTTTAACCCCAGAATCTGTGGTATAATTTATGACCATTCTTTTCAGGACACCCTGTATAACTTTGCAGGTCTTACATAAGTATTTATATTAATTCATAAAAAAGTGAAGAATAATTGGAAAAAAAGTTACTTGTCCTACTGTTGCTCTAACAGTTAAGGGGGGGTATGGTTTGAAATATTTAATTTTTTTTATCATTTCAAATAAAAGTGCATTCTTTCAAGAATACTCTCTGAAAACTTAAAAATAATCGGAGTAAAATTACCAGAGATACAGGGTGTTGAATATCCCTACCTTCGACTCGCTTTGTCGCGACTTCGCGCCAGCACGCTCGAGCGTAGTGAGAAACGTTAAACAACTATTCGCCTTCTCTTTTGTAGATTACTCCTCGATTCAAAAAACATATTCCAATGTGCATCACTTTACGATTTGGCAGACAAATAAGAAGATGAAGATGCAGTTGTCAAAACTTTAAACGCAGTTTTCTCAAAACTGCTTTTTCAACTGCGGTGGACATTGTAACTGAAAAACTACTCGGCCGATCTACCTGATATTTTGCACAGATTTTCTTTAGACATTTTGTTAGGTAACAACGTCGAGATATTTTTCTTTTTTTGCTTATTTTTTGTTCAACAATAATAAATCTGTTGATTTTCACAAAATTTTTGTCAAAAATTTCATTTTTTTTTTATTTCTGAGTGATACCAAAAATTCAAAAATCATTAAAAATAAAAAAACTCGACGTTGTGACCTCGTGAAACTCATAAGCTAATTAAGGTCCGGTCTTTTCACCTCCGAATAAATATTTATCAGGAAGTTTATCCGGAAGATTACATGTAAATCTGTCAAATAAACCTCCGGATAACTTTTATTCGGAGGTGAAAAGACCGGGCGTAAATCTTTTTGAATTTTAGTGTATGACCGATAATCGAAAAGACGGTTAACAGAACATTACAAAAATTAAAAATTAACAGTAAAATTCTCTACAAATTATTATTGTATGTTTTGTTTGACAATGTAAGAGGTATTTTTGTTCAAACAATCGAATCAATTTTGTTTAAAATGTTCTGAAGTCTTTGCTGCCTCATATTTTGCAACGGCTGAATTTCTTATCGGCGTAATCTTATGCAATCTACTTTATTGGCTTCTTCTTGTCGAAATTACCACTCGATGAACTATTGCATGTCCGATGCAGCTTCTCTAGTTTCTTTACGCAAATCTTTGTCACTTGAAATTGCAATAGCATCATAGCATCATCGATATCGCCACCGTCAAATTCCAAATCTGAGTCAGCTTCTGAATCTGTTTCGTCCGCCTCTGTTGCCATTTAAACGATTTCATCATATGTCAGCAATCGATAGCCATTTGCATCCTAATCACGAATTAACCATTCCTTTATCTCACCTTTAGGCAACGAAAACAAAATAGTTGATTCAGCCATAACTTCATTTGTTACCGCACCACGCTCTTCTGTCATGGAAGCATTTTTATGTTCAGTTCATGCAGGCCATAATTTATTCCCCGCTCTTTTCAGAATTACTTCCGAAACATCAGCCAAAGCATCCGCAGCATTGTCGACTATGTGTTTTAACTTGTATGCTTTCCAGTATTCTTGCAAAGAATATCCCTCTTCCGTAACGAGGTTTTGAATAAATAATTTTCTGAATCATCTTTTAAAGTTTCAATGAACGATTGATTCATTGGTTGTATCAATGATATTGTATCGCAGGCAGAAAATAGCACGTGATATTTCCATCGTCACTTCGCTGCCTACCCTACCGGCAGGATGGGCAGATGCATTGTCCAAAATGTGAATCGCTTTTCTTTGCTAATGTAGTCAATACAGCTTATGTGCGGAACCTGACGGTTAACAGAGGTGACGGTTAATGGAGAGACGGATAATCGAGGTTCCACTGTACTAGATATTTGAGATTTTTTTATAACTTAAATTGGCTGAGGCTGAATTATTCATTTTTATTCTCACAATACAACTTTTAACATGAATGTAATAGTAGAACTGTGGTAAGATTTCTGAAGATAATAAACATTGTGGGTGCAAGCCGTTTAATATAAACACAGACAAATATTCGCAATTCGACAACACTACATTAACAGTAGGATGTGCGTAAGATAACTTAGTGTTGCATTAATATTTTGTGACCAAAATTAGTAAACGACAAAATACAACAGTAGGATATATTGTTATATTTCTATTTGATATGAAAATTAAATTTTGATAATTATAAACAAAATTCACTTTAATATAAAATATTTTTAATTTTCTCAACCTCGGGCATATAAATTTAGAACAACCTGTATACAACAAATTGTTATATTTAATTTTAAGAAGTGATTAGAATAAGCGTACGAAACTCGGAACAATGTGCTTAGATAAACAAAGTGAATGACGCGTACCATTATCGTTCTTCTCGGAAGGTCGATCATTAGCCTATGCTAAATAAAACTCAGTGAAATAGATGATAGTTCATTATCGTTTTTCGCGGAAGGTTTCGATCATTAGCCTATGCTAAATAAGACTCATTTGAAAGAGAGAATAGGTCATTAAAATTTGTAAATAGTTAGAAAGTATTTTAGAATGGGAATTAAATATTTTCTTTTGAAATCCATTAAGCATATTTAGAAAGATTAAAAATTGGTTTTGAGGAATATTACGAATGAGAGTTGGTGGTGGAAGATTGATTTGTGAATCTGGAAGGGATATTTAGAAAGTAGGGGAATGGATGAGAAAGTGAGAGCAGAATGTTTTGAGCTGTCGAGAAGTGAAGTCGAGTAGTAGACGGTAGTGTACGGAGAGTGAGAAAGCCGATGTAGTTCCGTGAGTGTGGAGTATCTATCGTGGAACGAGAAGTAGGCCAGGTCGAGAGTAAAAGAACCTCCTTGAGCCAAGAGTGTCCCGGTAGCTGATAGCAGTTTCGAGAAAGGTAGAACACAGCATCACGACAGACGCAGGAACGAGAGCTATACGAGCTAGTTTTTCAAAGGAGAACATTACTGGAAGCCAGGACGAGGTTTGATCGCAGCCAAGGATAGCAGGAAACGGGTCTTGTGTGAGGACATTTTCAGTTCACCAGGAAAAGGTCAGTCTCATTTGTTTGGACATGAATGTATGGGTTTTTCGTATTAAATTCCACATAAAAAATTGAATAACATAATCAATAATATCAGAAAAGCTTCATCAAACTTAAATAGAGTTGTTCCTAATAACTCCTAATAGTTAAATGTTAATAAAAACTTTCAATTGAAACCAAAAGGAAATAAGATTCCCATTTGTAAATGTGATGTTTAAGAATAATAAGAAATAGCAAATATTAAGCATTGATTGCCTTTTAAATAAAATAAAAAATATTTTGATTATAATTGTAACCCATATGTGTATTTTTTTTACTCTTTTCTTTTCTATCCCGATTAGGAACCATTAAGAAATATTTAGAAGCCACGAAAGTAAGTAATTAATTTATAATTCGCCCTGAGATTGAAAACATATTGATATGTGATCTGGTTAATTAATTAGATTAGTATTAATACATTGATTAAATTAAGTGACATATAAGAATATTATCTCATATCAATAATCAAGATCCCATCAACTGTCGTCCAACGTGGAAAGCATTGTAAAGTATTTCTAGTGGCAAATTTGAAGGATAGAAAGAGTAAAGCCGGTATTTGAAAATTTATATGCCTGTGGTAAAAAGTGAGATACTTACATTTGATAACATAAAATTTTAGATCTCTTTAGGTACAAATTTTACATAACTGATTTAATATTTTATTTTACGATATTTACATTTGATATATTTATTGACAATTTATAATATTTGGGTGAGAAAAAGTCGTCTTGGTAACATACTAGTAAAATTTCATATTTGGCGGGGACAGTACTTCTTGAAAACAAATGTCTGTGACAAGAAGCCAAAGCAAAGACAACAAAAAACAAAAAGAACATTCAAATCAAGAGAATAATTCAGACCAAGAAGATATTTTAGACAAGACAATCATGGCATCAGAACAGCAAGAATTATCAGGAATAGATAAATTATTACAAATGATGCAACTCCAGTCACAAAGAATGGAACAGAAAATGGATGAAACACAACAAAAACTGGATGACAATCAAAGAGAAACAAAACAAACAATGGAGAAAAATCAGGAAGAAACATCAAAGAAAATGGATAAAGTGGATCAAAAAATGGAGGAAACACAACGAAAAATGGATGAAACACAACAAAAATTGGATCAAAAAATGGATGAAACAAAAAGAATAATGCAAGAAAATCAGAAGGAAACAAAACAAGCCATAGAAGAGAACAACAAGAAAATGGAGGAACGCATAGAAAAGTATGAAATGAAAATTCAAGATAAAATAAAGGAGTTAACGAATGGCCAGAAAAAGGAACTAGAAAATTTGGAAAATAAGTTGGAAAATGCTATTCAAGTAGACAGAGAAGAAGTGGAAAAAAGAATCACAGAAATAGAAAAACAAGTCACCGAAAACCGGACGCAACAAAATGTCGGAGAAGGAAGAGAAATGGTTATACATAGCACAGATGACGTGAAGATAAGGTTTGGCGGGGATGTAAGAAGATTACACCCAGTGCCGTTCATAAATAGCCTGAAAAAGAAAATACAACACATCGGAAATTTCGATACAGCAAAAGAAACTATCAGAAACCATCTCAAATATGAAGCAAGCCTATGGTTCGATAGTAAAGAAGAAGAATTCGGCAATTGGCAACAATTTGAACAAAAATTTTTGAATTATTTCTGGGGAAAGGTCCAACAATTGGAAATTAACAAGGAATTGCAAAATGGGAAATACAATGATAGGATGGGTGTATCAGAAAGGACATATGCTTTGCAAATTTACAATATTGCAAAACATTTACAATATAATTACTCATCGGACCAATTAGTCGAACTGATTGCAAGACATTTCGAGGAAACGCTGGAAGACCATATCACATTGCAAAATTACAAAGACATAGATAGTTTATGCCAATTCCTACAAATAAGAGAATCACGTCTAAGAGAAAGAAAATCAAGAAGGTCGCGAGAAGATTACAGGCCCCGAGAAACACAAGATTACAGAGATAGAAATCAAAATAGGAGGGACTATACAAGACGAGATTTTAATCCCAGAAGGGAAAACGAAAATAGAGACAACGGAAGAGGAAATTATGAACAAAGAAATAGGCAATGGAATGAGGACAGAAATCGAGAATACCAGAATAGAAACACCACACGCTCAAATCAAGAAAACAGAAATAATGGTAGACAAAATGAACAGGTATATCGAGAAAACCGAAACAGATCCGACAGACCAAGAGAAAATAGAAGAGAAGTAAATAATACCCAGACAGATGAATATGACGGAGAGAGACATTATGACGAAAATATAAACAACGATGAGCAACCGGCGTCTTTTCACGACGGCGCTCACTAAAAACCAAAAAGCAAACAGGAATCTTTTGTCACCCCAAGGAGTTTATTAAATTGGCAGGAAACAACGAAAAGAAAAATGGAATTAATTTAAAATTTGTGGATGGATTTATCAACGAGAAACCAATTAAAATTATGATAGACACTGGATCTGAAATAACATTGGTCAACAGAAAACTAATAGAAGAAGTTAACTTAACAAATTTAATTTATAAAATACCTAGGGTAAATTTAGTGGGCGCAAACAAACGGACATTGGCAACTATAAATGAAGGCATACGAGTAATGGTACGACTGGGCAAGAATATGTATGCACTACAATGTGTAATAATGCCAAACATGTCACATGACATGATAGTAGGAGTGGACGAATTGGCAGAAAAACATGTAGTGATAGATTTTAAAAATAATACGATGAAACTAACAGAAGAAAAAGAAAAAGAACAGGACAAGGAACATGAGAAACAAAATACGGACGAATCAGGTAAAGAACAAACAGTGGAAATGAATTTGGCAGCGAAGCAAGGACAAAGAAGAAAAAGGAGAAAAGGTCAGAAAAAGATAAAAGAAAATGAAACCTGTGGCTCCTCAAAAGAAGAGTTGAGCCCAGAAGAAGAAAATTTGAGAGTATCAGAAACAAAGGAAACCTGGGATTCCTCAAAAGAAGAGACGGGCTCAGGAGAAGAAGAAATAAAGCTAAAAAATGAAAGTGAAAAGAATATGATTGAAACAGTGGTATTTGAAGAGGAGGTATATGCAAACGAGGATGCAGAATGCACGGTAAACTTGTGTGAAGAATCTGAGAAAAAAGACAGAAAATTGATATGTGGAGAAGGGAAAGAAAAAGAATTGCGGTTGATGTTAAGAAACTACGAAAATTTGATCAATGAGGAAAACAGAGTGGCTAAAAAGTACGAACATTCATTTGAGGTGAAAAACTTGGGAAATTTTCGATCAAAGACTTACCCGATTCCATACAAGTATCGACAAGAGGTGAAAGAAGAAATAAATAAAATGTTGGAAGATCAAATCATCGAAAGATGTGATTCACCGTATGTTAACCCGATTGTGATAGTAAAGAAAAGCAGTGGAGAATTGAGATTATGTTTAGATGCCAGGAATATCAACCAGCACACAGTATCACAATATGAATCACCTCTAAACATCGAGGCCATTTTTGGAAGAATCACCGGGTCACACATATTTTCGAAAATTGACTTAAAACACAGTTTTTGGTTGATACCGTTAGCTGAAAAGTGTAGAAACTACACCGCTTTTTCTATTGATGGTATTGTCTACCGGTTTAAGGTAGTGCCGTTTGGATTGCAGAGTGCTTGTGCTGCACTCGTCCGAGCTCTACATACCATTTTGAATCGCCACGAAGATTTCATAGTTCATTATATCGATGATTTATTAATTTTTTCACAAGATACTCAGAGTCATCTGAAACACATAGAAATAATTCTGGAAGAATTGGACACAGCGGGATTGAAATTAAACATTGAAAAATGTCAATTTTTTCAAAAAGAAGTCATTTATTTGGGTTTTCAATTGGACACCAAAACAGTAAGATTATCCGAAGACAGAGTCAAGCTCATAGATGAATACCCAAGACCAACGAATTTGAAAACATTGAGAGGTTTTCTTGGCACGATTAATTATTTTAAAAAACTGATTCCCGATTTGAGCCAAAAGGAAATCCCTCTGATAAAGTTGCTTAAAAAAGGAATAAAATGGAATTGGAAAGAAGAACAGGAGGAAGCTTTCGAAACATTAAAACGAGAATTCGCAAAAGGAACGAAAATATACCACCCCATTTACAATTTACCTTTTATACTCCGAACTGATGCGTCCATACAAAAATTTGCAGGAGTTCTGTCTCAAATACAAAACGACCAAGAAGTGCCGATATGTTTTATATCTCGAGTGACTAAAACACATGAGAGAAAATATAGTGTTACAGAATTGGAGTTTGCCAGTGTACTATATTGCGTAAACAAATTGAGGTTTTACTTATTGGGAGCAAAATTCACAATCGAAACAGACCATGCAGCTTTAGTACATATCATGAAGAATAGATTAGTAAATAATAGAATACATAGAGGCATTCTATTATTACAGGAGTATGATTTTGAGTTCCGATATATAAAAGGAAAAGACAACATAATAGCCGACGCTCTAACACGGGATGAGGACACCGGAAAAAAGGAAACAATTACTCTACAGGTGGGACTAAATAGATTAATACAAGAAGAAGGGATATATTCGTTAAATGAGATAAGGACAAACCAAGAAGACCTAGAGGAAAGAGAGAAAAGAAGAGCGGAAATAGAAAATGACATATATTTTAAGAGAATAGACGGAAAGGAACTATATTTAGTGACACAGACATTGGCCGAAAAGATAATAAAGAAATTACATGAGGACAATGGGCATATCGGTAGCAGAAAAGTTTGGCTCGTTTTTAGGGAAAATTACATTAGCCGACAGGATTACCGCATTGCAAAGGAAATTACCCAGAAGTGCGATGTATGTCAAAAATATAAGAGTCGGAATTTCAAAAACGAAAATGTTGCCAAAAATATTGAAGCCCGAAACAAACTAGACATTGTAGCAATAGATATGTTAAGCGATCTAATTATGACCACTAAAAGGAACAAACATATTCTGGTAATGGTGGATGTGTTTTCAAAATACGTAAAATTATATAGTTGCCGCACCACAAAGGGGCAGGAAATATTAAGAAAAATCGACAATTTTATAGCCATAGTAGGAACACCAAAAAAGATTCTACTGGACAATGCAACGTATTTCCGAAATGATCGTTTCAAGGGACAACTTCGAGAACGAGGAATAGAGACAAATTTTGTCAGCATCAGGCATCCACAGAGTAATCCTTCGGAACGATTCATACAGGAAGTGACGAAATTTCTTCGCATTGCAACAGATGGTCAACATCGCCACTGGGACAGGAAAATGGCGGAAATAGAAAGGTATCTAAATACAATTCCGAGCACAGTAACAAAAGAGACCCCAGAATACATCATGAAGGGTGTACTGCCGATAAGGCCATGGGAAGACCAAGAGCCAAAAGAATATCAACAGGTGATTGAAACCGTACAGAGAAGATTACGGCGAAGCAACGAAAAATATATCCAAAGACAGGAACAAAATAGAAAAAGAAGACCAGTGACTTTCCAAAAGGGTGAAAAAGTACTCGTGAGGGCATTACGAGTATCAAATCTTCCTGGGGGCATTTGCGCAAAGTTGATGCCTGTTTTCGAAGGCCCGTACATCGTGAATAATGAAAATGGGATAAATAGTTATGAGTTGAGGCACAGGAACTCGGAAAAGATCCGAGGAATTTATAATATTCACGATGTATACAAATATCACGAATAAAAGACAGAATTACATGAAGTAGATAGTAAGTTAGGATATAAGACGTAGATTAAAGTAAGGAAATATACAGGGAGTTGGTTTTGCCTCGAGAAAATTTATTTAAAATGCAGATAAATTTTATCGAATACAAGGCGGGGATTTGTTATATTTCTATTTGATATGAAAATTAAATTTTGATAATTATAAACAAAATTCACTTTAATATAAAATATTTTTAATTTTCTCAACCTCGGGCATATAAATTTAGAACAACCTGTATACAACAAATTGTTATATTTAATTTTAAGAAGTGATTAGAATAAGCGTACGAAACTCGGAACAATGTGCTTAGATAAACAAAGTGAATGACGCGTACCATTATCGTTCTTCTCGGAAGGTCGATCATTAGCCTATGCTAAATAAAACTCAGTGAAATAGATGATAGTTCATTATCGTTTTTCGCGGAAGGTTTCGATCATTAGCCTATGCTAAATAAGACTCATTTGAAAGAGAGAATAGGTCATTAAAATTTGTAAATAGTTAGAAAGTATTTTAGAATGGGAATTAAATATTTTCTTTTGAAATCCATTAAGCATATTTAGAAAGATTAAAAATTGGTTTTGAGGAATATTACGAATGAGAGTTGGTGGTGGAAGATTGATTTGTGAATCTGGAAGGGATATTTAGAAAGTAGGGGAATGGATGAGAAAGTGAGAGCAGAATGTTTTGAGCTGTCGAGAAGTGAAGTCGAGTAGTAGACGGTAGTGTACGGAGAGTGAGAAAGCCGATGTAGTTCCGTGAGTGTGGAGTATCTATCGTGGAACGAGAAGTAGGCCAGGTCGAGAGTAAAAGAACCTCCTTGAGCCAAGAGTGTCCCGGTAGCTGATAGCAGTTTCGAGAAAGGTAGAACACAGCATCACGACAGACGCAGGAACGAGAGCTATACGAGCTAGTTTTTCAAAGGAGAACATTACTGGAAGCCAGGACGAGGTTTGATCGCAGCCAAGGATAGCAGGAAACGGGTCTTGTGTGAGGACATTTTCAGTTCACCAGGAAAAGGTCAGTCTCATTTGTTTGGACATGAATGTATGGGTTTTTCGTATTAAATTCCACATAAAAAATTGAATAACATAATCAATAATATCAGAAAAGCTTCATCAAACTTAAATAGAGTTGTTCCTAATAACTCCTAATAGTTAAATGTTAATAAAAACTTTCAATTGAAAACCAAAAGGAAATAAGATTCCCATTTGTAAATGTTATGTTTAAGAATAATAAGAAATAGCAAATATTAAGCATTGATTGCCTTTTAAATAAAATAAAAAATATTTTGATTATAATTGTAACCCATATGTGTATTTTTTTTACTCTTTTCTTTTCTATCCCGATTAGGAACCATTAAGAAATATTTAGAAGCCACGAAAGTAAGTAATTAATTTATAATTCGCCCTGAGATTGAAAACATATTGATATGTGATCTGGTTAATTAATTAGATTAGTATTAATACATTGATTAAATTAAGTGACATATAAGAATATTATCTCATATCAATAATCAAGATCACATCAATATGTATGTTGTCTTAGTGTTACATTATAGCATAATATGAGTTATAGAAAATTAAGCTACACAAGGATATGTAATATTGTGGAAAAAGTATTCCACTTTTTATTTATCTTAGTGTTACACTCAACAAAAGGGTTTATTTCCAATCATTTGAAATGGTTATCCCAAAAGTAGTTTTTTTTACGTATCCTACTGTTGCTTTGAGGCAACGATATTATGTTCCATGCATTGGAGTCTCTGCCTTGATAAATCTGACGATGTATTCTACTTTCTCTTACTTCTTAGATTATCGATTTCCTAAATTCATTATTAACTAAGTTTAGTGGGCTTGCTATCCTCCAAATGATTTTGCTCTCTAGGATCCTCAGTCTTTCCTCGTCTTTCTTGTAAAGCACCATATTAACCATAAGGTTATCTTTGACGAAGTTGTTGTATTTACTGTAGGATCTGTTTCCTGCTACGATTCTCTTATTAATTACTATGCTTCTATCCTTACTTCCACTAATTGAGACCTTAAGATATTTTTTCTATTCTCATACTATAATAATAATATATCAATTTTGATGTCACTACCTGTATCATAATGAACTTCATTATGATACAGATTTTCATTAAGATACAGATTTTAAACCAATAGAATCGCGATATAGTGTAGGAACAAAGGTTGAACCTCGCAAAAGGGACACAAGTCCGGTTTTATTTTTTTTTTCTGGTATATCAAGGGGTGCTTATTATGAGACTAACTTTTCTTAAAAAAATTCTACCCGGAACCCTCTTTTTCATCCCTTTAAAAGGGGTAATTTGTGGTTTTTGCGAAACGTAGCCATTACTGAACGTTTTGCAAAAAAATTACTTAACCTTTAACTACACGCGCTGGCGTATTTTGTACGCCAAATACAAGAATTCTACTGCAAATAGATTTAAAAATTTAATTTTTGACCTTGCTTATCTCTCTAACCTATCACTGGAATTTGCTTTACAATTTGGTTTTAGTTTCGAATCGGCGTTCTTGGAAGATCCTAATTTACAGTTTATTATTTGTTGTTTCCGGTGGTGGACAATATACGCCACGATTATATTAATATAAGTCGTAATATAAGTACACCTGGTTCCAAAAAAAAACTGATACGACTCTTGACGCGTATTTTGTAGAAAACTGAGCAGTGTATTTTGAAGGATAAATACTTAATATTTACATACTGTCAATGTCACTGCCAAATCTTAAAATTTGTCAGATAGCTTATTCTGTTCCACGGTTATTAGACTTTATTATTAATCTTTATTATTAATACTTTCTCCGCAACTGAGGGTATCTTATCAACTGTATTGTTTTTAAACAATAGATGATAAAATAAAAATATTGACAGTTCAAAAATGTGAACATTATTGCATTGTGTGTGGCCTAAGTTTGGGCTGAAAACTGAAATGTATTACATTTTTACAAAATTTTGGAATATGTTTAATTACGTAGACCAATTTTAACAGTTGTTTTCAATACAGATTTGAATCATCTACAAATAGTTTCTAATGTCTTTTGATGTCAAATAATTAGGGAAGCTGGAATTCAACAGTTTAGAATTTTACATTGAGTTAATGCAAAATTGTGACGCATGTCAAAATTCTCAATGTATTTTAATTGTATTAATTTTTTTTCGAATCCTGAGAAAGCTAATAAATATTTTTGAAAAATTTAAACTCAGAATGAAAGACTACATTATTACCGAGGGCTGAAAGTCCCTGAAAACTTCTATAATATTTATTTTAATAAGTTACAGGGCTGAAAATAAAAAAAAGTGTGATATTTAATTTCAAATATTTCATTCAATAGAAACTGCTTGTTTATTCTAAGGGGCTTTCCGCCCTCGGTAATAATGTAATCTTTCATCCTGCGTTTAAATTTTTCTAAAATACTTATTAGTTTTTTCATGAATCAGTTGTTTGTTGTTTGTTTATTTTACTATTTGTCTGTCATAATAAATATAATGTCAGATCAATCAAATACACTGCTCAACATGATGAAATCTTGCTAAGAGTCGTATCAGTTTTTTTAGGAACCGGCTGTACATATTTCCATTGTTTTTTAGTCATTATGGCACAAAATATATTTTTCTTTATAAACAATACTTTTTCTCCTGTAAAAATCATATTTAAAAAAAATTTTATTAGTAATTTTATTTATCATGGAATCCAGTTATTCCATGATTCCAGTTATAAATCCCAATTGGCTTCCTGAGAAGGAACTCCAAGTATTAACTGATGCCGAATAAGGTTTATAACAAACAACTAAGTGTATTTTTTCGAAAAAAAAAACAAATCCGCTGTTTTTAAGTGTATTTTCTTGAGCCGTATAAAGTACGCCATGCGTGTAGTTATGTTATAACTTGATGCACGGGTAGTTAAAGGTTAATAGTGAAATTAAGAGGACAATAGTTCCTACTGTTTATTTCCCGCCGACAGCATAAGTCTATCACCCACCTTTTAGCAGGGTGGCGCCCCAAAGTTGACAATTTTTTAAAAAAGATGTTTTAAAAAAATATATTTTTCCCTAACTCTAATGAAAATTAAGAAGAAACCCTAGGAAAATTAATCACAAATAAGTGGCTGATTTGTTGGTATAGGTTTTTTTAAGGGCAATTGCCTGTTTTTTAATTACAGGCTGTTACATTTTAAAAAGCCCCTTTTTATACCATCTGAACCGCCTATGCTAGAGTAAAAAACTTTCAACAATTATCCATGTACTGGTGTTATTTACAAATTTCTATTATGCACCCCCATTTTTTTCGCAACCACCCCAAAATAAAGGAGAATTAATAAAAAAAGTGATTTTCTTAGAAAGCTTCACACACCATGCTCTTTATTAAAATGCTTCATATATCATTTTGTGCACGTTCTTATTACCCATGCATGGACATCAAAAGCGATTTCTGAATGCAACCCCTGTAGCCAAAAAAATAAATAAATAAAAGGGGGGTTAAATTTTTTTTTTTTGCTTTTTGACCCATATGGGCATATGCTCCATCAATAGGGTTTTTCATAAATATATATGACTATTGCAACATCCCTGCGGAAACTAGCCCTATCCTTGAAAAAAAAACTACAGAAACTACCCCTATCCCTTGGAGAGCATGTTTTGACGATTTTCTCATTACCTATTTTTTAAAATAAAACTTATACATAATTAAAGAACACTATTTTCTCTACAAATAAGGTCCTACACATTTTTTTCGTATAAGCAACCGTTACGGCACAGTGGCGCCGTATTTTTTTTCGTCATCTATTCATTTTATGGATAATTTACTTATGGGAAATAAAAGAATACAATGTCTGCTAGAGATTATGACCTATGTATGTTTTATTTTCTTTGTACCCTAAAGCCACAGTGGTGGCCCAAAATCAATTTTTGATTATTTTCTTTATTAATTTTCCTATTTTTTGGGGTTGTTCCAGGGAAAATATGGGGGTACATTATACAAATTTGTAAACAACACTAGTACAGTATTTCTCATGATCACCTTTCCGTGCGTCACAGTTTTTCGATTTCTTTCTAACGCATTAAATTGTATGTGACAGAAAAAAAGGCACGTCGGTGATTACATTTCGTCGGTGACATTTTTATAACATTTATTCTAGTTATTCTAGTTGTCGATAGATGGCGCCATAATAAAAAAATATTTTTTTTAAATTAGATAATAATAATACAAATATAATCTGTATAATTTATAAGACTATACAAATCAAAGAAAATATCATTTTATAAATGCAAGAAACAAACTTGATTGGTTTTTATTCCAAATTGAAAATAAAATGTGACAACTGTCAGATTTAACTAAAATGTCATGTTAGAATAAATGTCATAAATGTGTATTATCACGGACTTACCCTTTTTCCTAACATTTGTTACGCACTGAAAAATGATCATGAAAAGGACAATACATGGATAATCGCTAAAATTTTTTTTACTCTAGCATAAGCGGTTCAGATGGTATATAAAGGGGTTTTTTTTAAATGTAACACCCTGTAATTAAAAAATTTGTAATTGCCCTTTAATGAAACCTATACCAAAAAATCAGTCACTTACTTGTGATTAATCGCCGGAAGGTTTCTTCTTAATTTTCATTACAGTTAGGGAAAAATAATTTTTTTTAAAAACATCTTTTTTAAAAATTTGTCAACTTTGGGGCGCCATGGCGCGCCACCCCCTCTAAACGGTGGGTGACAGACATATGCTGTCGGGAAATAAATAGTAGAAAATATAGTCCTCTTCATTTTACTATTAAGTAATTTTTTTGCAAAACTTACAGGAAGGGCTACGTTTCGCAAAAACCACAAATTACCCCTTTTAAAGGGATGAAAAAAGGGGTTCCTAGGCGAATTTTTTTAAGAAAAAGTTAGTCACATAAGAAGTACACCTTGACATACCAGAAAAAAAAATAAAACCGGACTTGTGTCCATTTTGCGAGGTTCAACCTCTATTTCCTACACTAATATGGCATTCGCGATAAAGGTGGTACACACGCAGTGACCAATGACGAGTCAAATACATACGCTTTGACAGTTCTCAATATGTAAACAAACTGTCAAACTGACAAACTATTTCATTTGTTTGGTTACAAAATTAATAAATTTGAATATAATTTTTGTTGTGAATGATCATAAAAAAATAGAGTTCTCAATGTAAACAAACTGTCAAACTGACAAACTACTTAATTTGTTTGTGTTACAAAATTAATAAATCTGAATATATTTTTTATTGTGAAAGATCATAAAAAAAATAGTGTATACAACTTGCATTTAATTATCATTATGAAGCTCGTACTCTACACGAAACTCGCCGCATACGGCTCGTTTCGTATCCCTTATACTCGTTTCATAAGCCGGGAGCAGTCGCGCTCACTTCTGTAACGTGAACGGTCGCGTGTTATATTTTATCTCACAATACGAATTTAAATACGAATTTACAACAAATTTTTATTTTATAGTATTTTTATTTACTTGCTACGTTAGAAATATTATTTCTAACAATTATTGAAGCTAATTGGCTACTACACCCTTCCTCGAGGCACCCTGGAAAGTTATGTTGCAAAATTTTTCATCAAGTTATCGCGAAAAAGGATAATAAAATGTTAAATTTTTTAAAATAAAAATGTATACCATTGTTATTCAGTTGCAATGCGAAGGCAAAACAATCTTACTTTTCAATTAGAATACGGAGTGCAGTCCAGTCCCTTTAATCGCAATTTTCGGCTCTTATTGGAGCCTCATCGGAAAGAACGTAGGCACTGTTCTCCATATTTTAACTGATTCGCATCGAGAGCTTTTCCCACCCATTGCAACCGAAGTGATGATAGTAGATGGCTAGCGCCATCTGGCATTGAAAGACGAAGAAGTTGTCAATCCTAATAGTAAATTAATAATATTGAAAAATATTAAAAACATTACTAAAAGATTTTTAAATTGAAAACTTATTGGTAAACTTTCCTGGTGACACCTCCAAGACTTCTACAATTTGCAAGTCAAATGGATGCTGCAGTGAAGACGAGAGGGAAGGAATTCTACACTATGCAATTCACATCCCCCGTCTGCAGCTGGTAAAGTTCCAACGGAAAAATGCACCTAGTTACTCTACGGAGTAATACGACTATAAAATAAAAATATATACCATTTTTATTCAGTTGCAATGCGAAGGCAAAACAATCTTACTTTTCAATTAGAATACGGAGTGCAGTCCAGTCCCTTTAATCGCGATTTTCGGCTCTTATTGGAGCCTCATCGGAAAGACCGTAGGCACTGTTCTCCCTATTTTAACTGATTCGCATCGAGAGCTTTTCCCACCCATTGCAACCGAAGTGATGATAGTAGGTGACTAGCACCATCTGGCATTGAAAGACGAAGTAGTTTTCAATCCTAATAGTAAATTAATAATATTGAAAAATATTAAAAACATTACTAAAAGATTTTTAAATTGAAAACTTATTTTTACACTTTCCTGGTGACACCTCCAAGACTTCTACAATTTGCAAGTCAAATGTATGCTGCAGTGAAGACGAGAGGGAACGAATTCTACACTATGCAATTCACATCCCCCGTCTGCAGCTGGTAAAGTTCCAACGGAAAAATGCACCTAGTTACTCTACGGAGTAATACGACTATAAAATAAAAATGTATACCATTTTTATTCAGTTGCAATGCGAAGGCAAAACAATCTTACTTTTCAATTAGAATACGGAGTGCAGTCCAGTCCCTTTAACCGCGATTTTCGGCTCTTATTGGAGCCTCATCGGAAAGAACGTAGGCACTGTTCTCCATATTTTAACTGATTCGCATCGAGAGCTTTTTTATTTTTTTATTTTTATTTTATAGTTGTATTACTCCGTAGAGTAACTAGGTGCATTGTTCCGTTGGAACTTTACCAGCTGCATACGGGGATGTGAATTGCATAGTGTAGAATTCCTTCCCTCTCGTCTTCACTGCAGCATCTATTTGACTTGCAAATTTTAGAAGTCTTGGAGGTGTCACCAGGAAAGTGTACCAATAAGTTTTCAATTTAAAAATCTTTTAGTAATGTTTTTAATATTTTTCAATATTATTAATTTACTATTAGGATTGAAAACTACTTCGTCGTTAAATTTTTTCTAACGGCGCGACTGCTCGCCGGACAATGACCATCATTAAATGCTCGTGGCATAATATACCTACTATAAATTGTTCTACCTTTTCAACCTCATACTCACCAATATTTAGCTTTACTGAATATTAACATGATCTGGATGTAGTGCGGAGAAATAAGGTATTAGATTTTTTCGGTGTTTAACAGTCTTTAGCAGTTCTCTATCTTTGTTGGCCCTCCTTAATACAGGGTGTCTGCGTAACTTGGAACCATATGGGAAACTTTTTTAATATCAATTTTACGAAAAAAAGTCATTCTTTATAAAGTGCTCTGCATAGTCTAAAACCTAAGATGCAATCATCAGATATCAAATTTATTTAACAGTATACGAGGTATGTCAAAAAATATGAATTTCGCTCAAGAGCAAACTACCTTTATATTTCAAAATATCAAAAAATTTTATTATGAAAAGTTATTTGTAATTAAAAACCATATTCAAGTATGCAATAACAGTCTTCTACTTAAAAAAAAAAATTCTGATATTTTCCTAAATTACCGATTCTGAACATCATTTTTATTTATTAGACATATAATAACTCTTTTATTAATAATTTTAGGAAAAAAAGTTATTCTTCATAAAAATGTGTGCATGGTCTAAACCTCAAGATGCAACCATCAGTTATCCAAGTTTGTTGATTTTATATGAGGTGTGTCAAATAATATGAATTTAGAAAGAATTTAGAAATCATTTTTTCTAAATTCAAATTCCACACAACTCATATAAAATTAACAAACTTGGATAACTGATGGCTGCATCTTGAGGTTTAGAACATGCACAGATTTTTATGAAGAATAACTTTTTCCCTAAAATTATTAATAAAAGAATTATTACATGTCTAATAAATAAAAATGATGTTCGGAATCGGTAATTTAGGAAAATTTAAGAAATTGTTTTCTTCAAGTATAAGGCTGTTATTGCATATTTAAATATGGTTTTTAATTACAAGTAACTTTTCATAATAAAATTTTTTGATATTTTGAAATATAAAGGTACTTTGCTCTTGAGCGAAATTCATATTTTTTGACATACCTCGTATACTGTTGACAAAATTTGATATCTGATGATTGTATCTTAGGTTTTAGATTATGCAGAGCACTTTATAAAGAATGACTTTTTTTCGTAAAATTGATATTAAAAAAGTTTCCCATATGGTTCCAAGTTACGCAGACACCCTGTACTTGCTCATTAGTTTTTCTTACAATTCGCAAGAGATCTTCAGCTTCAATACCTGTTCATGATCGATACCTTTAGTGTCCACACTTCTGCACCATACAAAATACAGACCAAACATAGCGTTTAACGATTCTTTATTGTTTTAGTTCTAGACTGAGATGATTGCAAAAAAATGACATTTTCATAAAAGTTGTTTTAGTCATTGCTTTTCTGTATTTTAGTGTTTCGTTAATAGTGTATATTTATTTGAGTCTATTTAGGTCAATATAGTCATATAGTATTGATAAGATAAACTAAAAACAGGGTGTTGTTTAAAAATCAAGGACAAACATGAAAATTAATATAATAGTCCATATATCACATTATGTCAGACTCACTTAACAATACGTATTTATGAGCCAATAACAAAATGCATTAAATTATCCATTATACTTCAGAGTACATTAAAAACTTTTATTATGCAGTCGGTATTAAAGAAGTGAAAATAAAACGAAAAGCCGTTTTGATAAACACATGTAGTATTTATTGATGTTTTTAACCCATAAATAAGTTTTCTGTTCTAAATTGTAATATTTTATGTTGTTTATATACAAGCTAATAATAATTATATTAGCTATTAGTTTAATTCATTTTATTAAGTACATTCTGCTATCTACCTATAAATTAGTTGGTAATTTAAAAAGAAAAGTTTTCATTCGAATTCTTACCTCACTCTGTTGTCGTTTCCCCATTACTGATGATCGTGATTTCTTACAATATTCCTAACAATTTTTCTCCGTTATTCTCTTTATTTAGCTGCTCTAAGAGCTTCGCCTAATGAGTTCTCAGCTGAATTCTTTATTTGGTCGGACCATCTAGTTGGTGATCGTTCTCTTGACCTTCTCCCCAGAATGTTTCCAGAAATTATTAATCTCTCCAAACTATCGTCACCTCTGCAAACCACGTGACTGAAGAATTGCCGAATTCGTTGCAGACATATTGTGGACAGCCTTTTTTTAATGTTGAGTTGGTTTATTATGAAAACTTTTGTCCTACGAGCTGTCCAAGGTGTGCGCAGCATTCTTCTCCAGCACCACATCTCAAAGGCATCAATTTTTTGGCGCTCGCCTGTGCAAATAGTCCAAGTCTCTGCCCCGTATAGAAATATTGATAATTCAAGGTCATTCAACAGTCTAATTTTGATATTTTGAGAGATAGATCTGTCTTTCCAAACTTTAGTTAGGCGACTCATCGCATTTTTTGCCATACCAATATGTCTACGAACTTCTGCTTCACAGTAGTTACCATCGTTAGTTACACTAGACCCGAGATAGATAAAGCTGTTTACTATCTGGTATTCCTGTAACATGTTAGTCAGTTGAATAGTGTGTGGAATCTGTCGACCACCATTATTTTAGTCTTAGCTTGATTAATTTTCAGACCTACTTTATTGCTTTCGTACTCAACTATTCGCAGGAGATCAAACATTTCATGCCCATTTGCTGCTAATAGTGTAGTGTCATCAGCAAATCCTAAATGGGAGACTTTCCTACCAGCTACTGTTACTCCACCGGCCCATCCTTCTAAAACCATCCTTGTTCACCATAAATGTTGAATAAATCAGGTAAATAAACACGCATCCATGTCTAACACCTCTCTCGGTCATAAATTTTGAATTGGTTTGAGAACTTCTAATCTAGTTGTACTGTTGCTATACTGGACTGGTACAGATTTTTAATAAGTCTCACCAGGTGCATTGGCGTGCCCATTTCTATAAAAATGGACCATTTTATCCAGCTTACATAAACAAATGCCTTTTGGTAGTCAACGAAGCATATAATAATAGGTTTGTTCCAACTCGATACAAAACCGTTCTTGAATCGTTACGCGCATGCGCAATAACGAATAATTATGCGCAGTATCAAATTTTTCCTTACTGCGCATACTCGTAACCGTTCAAGAACGGTTTTGTATCAAGTTGGAACAAACCTCAAACATACTTGAAATTCTCTAGACTTTTCAATGAGTTGTCTCAGGTTCTGGATGTTTTTCCATGTACCTTTACCCTTTACAAACCTCGATTGTTCCTGAGGTATTTGGTAATGTAGATAGGTTTGTAACCTATTCTTGATGATATGCAACAAGGTTTTACTAGCATGTGTTGTAAGTGACAATGTGCGGTAGTTTTCACATCTGGTAGTAGTTGCTTTTTTGTGTAGCGGGATATAAATTGAGGTACACCAATCAAATGGCCATTTTCCTGACTTCCAAACAGCGATACAAATAGAATGGATGATATGTAATCTTTTGTCACCAAGTAACTGTAGTATTTCACCTGGTATTGAGTCAATTCCTTGCTTGACAATTACCTACATAGATATCATATTTTAAGAAAGTTATAACTTTAACTAATAATTGCTCCTAATGGTACAGATTATTAAATAAAATAGAGTAATAAAAAAAATTAACAAATTTTTTAACCAATTTTTTCAACGAAAATTATGAATAATCATCTGAAACTAAATAACACTAAATCAGTCTCAAAAGTGCCAACGATTTCATTAATGTTTAGCCACACACAAAACTGAAATTATTTTCCTTACTGCTTCCTAAACTACTCTATACACATACATAAACAGACTCCTAGCGGAAATCAAGTCTCTACGCTGTTTACCACAAAGCAGTTATGTCTTCCCTCTTGCCATTTTCCGAGTTGCTTATCTCTTCCGACTTTTTATCACTTCATTAACTTTATGTGCTAAATGGTCTCCTATTTAGTTTCACCCACGGGGTTTTGGTAATCATTTCATTATGTCTGCTGTTCTAGCACTAAGTGTGGCTAACCTTTTGTAACTGGAAAACAGCAAAAAGAAAATAGCAAAAGAAGTATCAAAAAACATGGTCTTCGGCAATTCTTTGTCAAATCTTTATATAATACTTATGCTGTATATTACAGTAAATTTTATGGAAATGGATTTTGTGACTCATGTTACTTACGTTAGATGAAAAAGTTAGTATGTTACGGATTTTTAAAGGATGGTGATTTTATTAATACACATACAGGGTGTTTCATTAATAATTGTCCATATAGTAACTGGAGAAACCTTACCACAAAATACGAAGATTTAACCTGAAACACTTAAATAAAATGTGGTTCCTTACTGAGTTACAGGGTGTTTTATCTAAAAATTTAAAAACTATTTTTGCTCAGCATTTTAAAACTATTCAACATATCCTTTTAATACTTGGCAGAAAGTGCGACTATTATACATCCTACTAAATTATGATACACAAACGTTTCTAGCTACTACCAGAGGCGTACGACAGGGGATAGTGAATGGTTGATCCTTCTCAAATTCTACGCCACTGGAGGAATTACTATTTTAGTGCCATTTTTATATTCTCCAATATTTTCTAGGTAAATAATATACTCTTCATTGGTAATGATAAAGCCATTAGTTTTCGAGATATTTGAAGTTAAATATGAAACGGCACAGTTATTTTGATTAATTTATGATATGATTCATATGATTAAAATTTAAAAGTTATTTGTAGCCAGTACTTTAAAACTATTTGGCGTATCCTTATCGTACTTGGCAGAAAGTGTAGGTACTGTACACCCTACTAAATTAAGATAAATAAACGTTTCTAGCTACTACCAGAGGCGTACGACAGGGGATAGTGGCTGGTTGACCCTTCCCAAATTCTACGCCACTGACGAAACTGCTATTTTAGTGTAATTTTTTGATTTTCCAATACTTTTTACGTAAATAATATACTCTTCATTCGTAACGATAAAATGATTAGTTTTCGAGATATTTGAAATTAAAAATGAAGCGACACACTACAGTAATCAAAATAACCGTGTCGTTTCATTTTTAACTTCAAAGATCTCGAAAACTAATGACTTTATCGTTACGAATGAAGAGGATATTATTTTCATAGAAAATATTGGAGAATCTAAAAATTAAACTAAAATAGTAATTCCGCCAGTGGCGTAGAATTTGGAAAGGGTCAACCATTCACTTTCCCCCATCGTACGCCTCTGGTAACAGCCTGAAACGTTTTTTTAACATAATTTAGTAGTTTATACATTACCTATACTTCCTGCCAAGTATGAAAAGGACACGTCGAATAGTTTTAAAATTCTGAGCAAAAATAATTTTTAAATTTTTAGATAAAACACCCTGTAACTCAGTAAGGAACCACATTTTATTTAAGTGTTTTAGGTTGAATGTTCGTATTTTGTACTAAGGTTTCTCCAGTTACTATATGGACAATTATTAATGAAACACCCTGTATACACGATTACATTATTATTTTATATATACACCGGTATTTTAGGCGTCAACGCCTTTCCGGTAGGGATCTATGAGGGAGTATCACCGAGCCGCAAGCCCTTATCCTTTGCCGTACTGCTCCCTCATAGGTCGATTAGATGCCCGCATATTCCAGTCTAAGCGCCAATTCTTATTTAGAATTTTATACTGACGCGTTAGTGTTTTTGTTTTTCCGATGGCCTGGCTGGGCTTGAACCCACATACCTCACGTCGAAGTGCGGGTCAGCCTCTAGTCGCACTGAGCTATCCGATCGACATTATTAATTTTACGAAAAAATGTTATTCTTCATAAAATGCTTTGCATGGTCTAAAACCAAAAATGCTACCATTATACAGGGTGTAACAAAAATACAGGTCATAAATTAAATCACATATTCTGGGACCAAAAATAGTTCGAATGAACCTAACTTACCTTAGTACAAATATGCACACAAAAAAAGTTATAGCCCTTTGAAGTTACAAAATGAAAATCGATTTTTTCGAATATATCGAAAACTATTAGAGATTTTTTATTGAAAATGGATATGTGGCATTCTTATGGCAGGAGCATCTTAAAGAAATATTATAGTGAAATTTGTGCTCCCCATAAAAATTTTATGGGGGTTTTGTTTCGTTAAACACCCCCAAACTTTTCTGTACGTTCCAATTAAATTATTATTGTGGTACCATTAGTTAAATTCAATATTTTTAAAACTTTTTTGGCTCTTAGTATTTTTTCGATAAGGCAGTTTTTATCGAGTTGCGGCTTCTTTTTTAATATGGTTACATACAAATTTTATGGGGGTTTTGTTCCTTTAAACCTCCCAAATGTTTGTGTACGCTCCAATTAAACTATTACTGCGATACCATTAGATAAACAAAATGTTTTTAAAACTTTTTTGCCTCTTTGTATTTTTTCGAGAAGGCAACTTTTGTCGAGATATGACTTCTTTTTTAATACGGTTCAAAATATACCTAAAAATGTAAATCATACATAAATTTTCATATTATTAAGTCTCCATAATCGTACTTAACCATATACAAATATGTGGTGGATTTGACAAATATTCAAAATATCTCGATAAAAACTGATTTTTCGAAAAAGTACTAAGAGCCAAAAAAGTTTTAAAAATATTTTGTTTAAGTAATGGTACTACAATAATAATTTAATTGGAACGTACACAAAAGTTTGGGGGGGTTTAAAGGAACTAAACCCCCATAAAATTTTTATAGGGTGTCCAAATTTCACTATAATTTTTTCTTAAGATGCTACTGTCGTAAGAATGCCATATGTCCATTTTAAATAAAAAATCTTTAATAGTTTTCGATATATTGGAAAAAATCGATTTTCATTTTTTAACTTCAAAGGGTTGTAACTTTTTTTATATACACATTTGTACTAAGGTAAGTTAGGCTCAATCAAACTATTTTTGGTCCCAGAATATGTGATTAAATTTATGACCTGTATTTTCGTTACACCCTGTATATCAAGTTTTACCAATTATATACAAAATAAATGTTGTTCTGAAGATATTTCCGTGTGGCATTTTTATAATTACTTATTTTTTATGGGAAATAAGCCACAATTTTACTAAAAAATGAATTTATTAACGTTTCGAAGCCCAAATGGGGTTTCGTTGTCAAAATACAAAATACTATTAAAATAAAACAAACATGTTGTTGCTAAGTAAAAAAATTCTTCTAATAATTTATTTAATCTGACTCATTTATATTGGCAATTCAGACGTATATTATACATTTTGAAGTAGAAGACTTTAAAATGATATCGCCAATATTTATGAGTTGCGTTCCTGGGACGACTTTATTTAACAAAATAAATATTCCAAAAATAATATGAATTTTGCTCAAGAATTAACTAACATTATACAGGGTATCTCAAAAAGGTTAGTCATAAATTAAATCACACGTTCTGCGACCAAAAGTAGTTCGAGTAAACCTAACTTACCTTAGTATAAAAATGTTCACAAAAAAAAGGTACGGTCCTTAGGAATTATTATTACATTTTTATTATAATTAAACTGAAAATCGATTTGTTTCAATATACCAAAACTGTTAGAGGTTTTATATTGCAAATGGACATGTGGTTTCTTATGGCAGGAACCTGTTAAAAATTAATGGAATTTGTGCACCCCATAAAAATTTTATGGGGACTTTGTTACCTTAAGCACTCCCCCCAAATGTTTGTGTATGTTCTAGTTAAATAATTATTGTGGTACCATTAGTTACACAATGTTTTTACAACTTTTTTGCCTGTCAGTACTTTTTCGATAAGCCAGTTTTTATCGAGATACATATTAGTCCAGAAAGCCACTGCGCATTCGCTAGGAAAAATATTCTAATTCGGATTTTTTGCACAATCTTACTCAAAAAGGGCTCCTTTTAACAAATTTGCATGTTGCCAAGACCAAAAGGTGGTCAAAAATTCTTTAAACGTTTTTTTTTGTTTTTTTCCTAAAATTATTTTTTTTGCATGGAAAAAAGTTTTTTTTAGGTTTTTTGGATCATTCCAAACAGAAAAGCTCTTTAGTGACTTTTCTCTAAAAATGATGGTTTTGACATATAAGCGATTAAAAATTGAAAAATTGCGAAATCGGCCATTTTTAACCCTCAAAAACTAGGTGAAAAACTGAAAATTTGAATGTTGCCAAGGTAGGTAGATATTCTTTAAACATCGATTGATGAAATCCCGAAGAGTTTTTTGCAATACAATATTCAAAACTCCTTTGTTTTTTAATTGCTAATCAAGCGTGCGCGACACTATTTTCCACCGACAGTATGGTGCAAATGAAAGGAATAAATTCGTTATTTCGTAAACCGGGCATATACGGTATACTAGTGACGTCATTCATCTGGACGTGATGACGTAATCGATGATTTTTTTAAATGAGAATAGGGGTCATGTGCTAGCTCATTTGAAAGGTTATTCAATTCTCTATTCAGTAATATAAACACTTACATAATTATTTATACAGGGTGTCCAAAAATTTTTTATTAAATTAAATTATTTGACAAAAAAAGAAGTAGAAGGACACACTGTATAAATAATTATGTAAATGTTTACATTATTGAATAGAGAATTGAAGAACCTTTTAAATGAGCCACCACACGATCCCTATTCTCATTTAAAAAAATCATCGATTACGTCATCACGCTCAGACGGATGACGTCACTAGTATACCATATATGCCACAATATCATAACTTAAAAATAAAAATCGACCTGTTTCGGGATTTTTCATTAAAGTTGCCGGTTTACGAAATAACGAATTTATTCCTTTCATTTGCACCATACTGTCGGTGGAAAATAGTGTCGCGCACGCTTGATTAGCAATTAAAAAACAAAGGAGTTTTGAACATTGTAGTGCAAAAAACTCTTCGGGATTTCATCAATCTATGTTTAAAAAATGTCTACCTACCTTGGCAATATTCAAATTTTCAGTTTTTCACCTAGTTTTTGAGGGTTAAAAATGGCTGATTTCGCAATTTTTCAATTTTTAATCGCTTATATGTCAAAAACTATGATTTTTAGAGAAAAGTCACTAAGACCTTTTCTGTTTGGAATGATCCAAAAAACCTAAAAAAAACTTTTTTCCATGCAAAAAAAACTTTAGGAAAAAAACAAAAAAAAAAACGTTTAAAAAATTTTTGACCACCTTTTGGTCCTGGCAACATGCAAATTTGTTAAAAGGAGTCCTTTTTGAGTAAGATTGTGCAAAAAATCCGAATTAGAATATTTTTTCTAGCGGATGCGCAGTGGCTTTCTGGACTATATATAAAGAGTGAGTCTGTAATTTGGAATAAATTCAAAGTAGTAAGTAAGTCTAGTGCCGACCACTAGACTAGTAACACGCGTGCGAGCGGAGCGGAGCAGAGAAGCAGCGAAGAGAAGCCAACGAGTAGTGGGGATTGTTCGGCTGGGGACTTATTAGTCCTACCTCGAATGTAAGCGAGGTAACAGTTGAGCGTTTTCACTCTCCGAGGCGAGAAGACGACGAGGAGCCAACGGTGGAAGAGGTTGTACGACTAGCAGGAATTTTCATTCCATCACGAATGTAAGCGTGATAGCGAAATCGTGCACTTCTAAGCCTTAGGCAAGAAGGAGAGGCAAAGGCCGATCGACTGGATGTGGTGAAACTTAGGGAATTTGATTTTATTGGATTCTCTGAGACGCCACAGCTAGAGATCGGTTAGCAGAAGAAGCAAAGCGGGCTCGACGGGAGCCCGCTACGGGATTTTTACTGTGCCTCCGTAAGGGTAGACACTGCAAGGTGTAGTTCTATGGAATCTACATCGGGCAGCCCCGGCCCCTAGGTCAGTAAAAACGAGAACATCAAGAGGATCCCGTACCCAGTTCTGTCTGGGTACGTGAACAACCGCGATAGGGGTAGGGAAACCAACCCTGAAGCCGAGCTGGCGTCGGGTCAGTCGGCGGAAAAAAAGGTTCGCCAAGATTAGGGATTCTCCCCCCCAGACGATTGATCGAGCTAAGTCTCGATCACCCCCCCCCCCTATGGCCACTCCGCCAACACATGAAGATCCACGCAAAGTGGATCTTAGACTTTTTCAGGAACAACAAACCGATGAAAGCGAAGAGATGAAATCCGAGGAACACTCAAGAGAGGAACTTTTGGAAAGAGGACTTAAGGAGTTAGACAACTTCAACAAACTTCACCTACAGACAATCGAGTTGAAACTAGAAATGACTAAAATGGAAAAAGAAGGAGCAGAGCGACTAACAGAGAAATTAACAGAAGACCTGAGAAGGATGAAAGACCAGCACACGAAGCAACTGAAGGAAAAGGACGAAGAAATAGCCCGACAAAAGACCGAAAGAGCGGAACTACAGGAATCGATGAGAAGGACGAAAGACCAGCTTGCGAAGCAATTGAAGGAAAAGGACGAAGAAATAACCCAACAAAAGACCAAAAGAGCGGAACTACAAGAATCGACGATGAAGATGAAAAGCCAGATGAACGAACTGACCGAAGAGCTACGAGAAGCCCAGAAAAACCTGATGCTAGAACGCCAAAAACAGGCAAAGCCCATACCGAAGGTAGAAAATAACCCAGCCACCGATAAGCCACCGCCGATTAACCCGCCATTACACGCGCTATGAGGGAATCCCTCACCATATTTGTTTATAAGCAATGAAATTGTGTAAACTAATACGATAACCTTAAGCACCCAGGAATGCCTTTAGCATGGTTCACGAGAGGGTATGAAAAAGTTATAGAATATTTCAGGCGGTGAGTGTGCTGTGTGATAGTTGAAAGAAGAGACATCCCTCTTCAGGTGAGGGAATTCCTCACTGCGCGTGCAATCACGGTGAAATCACGTTTCTGTTATCTCAAAGAAACTTTTAGGTTTTTATTTAATATTTAGGTAGGTTTAATTAAAATATTAATGTTTGGATTAGGTTAGGAACAGTGGCACACCGAGGGGGGGAGTTTTGGGGGTTAAAATCCCACCCAGAGCATATAGAAATATATATAAAAGAAGGTAGGAAAATGTAACTTGTCTTTCACAAATAATACAAAAAACTTTCGGTGCCCAAGCAAACCCCCCTCCCCCCAAAGGAAAATTCTAGGTGCGCCACTGGTTAAGAACCCATTTTTAAATTTACCTATTCTAATTGGGAAATAAGCCACAATTTAACTTGAAAAATTAATTTTATTGACGTTTCGAATTCCACCTCGGACGTCGTTATCAAAATACAAAATATTAATAGTTAATTACATAAATGCCACAAAGAAATAGCTTCAGAACAGTTGTTAATTTTAATTTGTATTTTTAGTAAAATCAATTCGCGTAAAGAACGTTAATTTCTTCAATGGCTTGCTGAAATTGAAAATTAAGAAAACTTGTTTTTGATCTATATTATTTTTACTTTTGTTTTGTTAAATTAATAAAAAAAATTGGTTTACGAGTCTTTCTATAATATGTGGGTACAACCCATTTTATATTTATACATATTGACATTCATTCTTTCTCGAAATAAGTCGAATTGATGTAGGTGAGGGCGACGCTCATACGCGTGCAACCACGTCACAATAGAAGACGCGTGTAACGGCGGGTTAAAAAACCGAGGGCAAAAGAAAACTTCCCACCACTGTCACGAAGACCAAGCACAGATGGTGAGACGCCTGCCTTGGGGCGATCTGACGATTCAGAGACAGAGGACATGGTAACAAACGAAGATACCACCGTGCTGCCCGAACAACAGGCAACACCTCACAGACAGCCGCCTGTAATTAAATTACAGAGCGTGAATGAGACAGGTGCTATCCTCACCATAGCCCAAAGACTAAAAGTCTATACGACTAACAAAATCTCCAGGAGCGGTAAAGAAACACTCATCCAGGCGAAAAACCTAGAAGATTACAAGAAAATGGTGAGGGTAATAGAAGAATACGCAAAGGCACACAAGGACAAAAGGCTACAATGGGTAGCCTTCCCAGTAGACGAGGATAAAAAACCCAAAGTGGTTTTAAAAGGATTGCCCTCAAATACCACAGAGGAGGAAATCCAAGAAGAGATGGAAGCAAGACACCAAATAGTCTGCCAAGCAGCCAAGAATATGACCACAAGAGTCGGTCCCAAAAGGCAGTTACCGATGTTCGTACTGACTCTGAATCGTGAGGACGTAGAAAAGGCTAAGCTGATCACCAATCTGTGTCACATGAAGATAGAGGTAGTAGACCTCACCTGAAGTAGAAAAGCGACAGAGCCAACGCAGTGCTTCAACTGCCAAGGCTTCCACCATGCGCAGAACGCGTGTCACAAACACCCCAAATGCGTGAAATGCGGAGAAGACCACCACACGAAGACCTGTAAAAGACCCAGGGAAACAAAGGCAACCTGCGCAAACTGCAAAGGAAGTCATCCCGCAAGCTACAGAGGATGCCCGAGAAGTCCAACCTGGTATAGACCACCACAACAGAGGCCACAACAACAGATCTACAGACGACAACAAGCAAACGGAGTCTCCTATGCCAAAGTCACGCAGGGCGAAAACCAACAAGCCACCACAGCGATCCTCCCAGACGAAGAATACCTGGTCAAACTAGTCACCAACATAGTGACCAAGGTAGTCCAGGAAACCATCCAAGATACCAGACAGATGATCAGGTAAAACCACAATACAATTAAAAAAATCATAAAAAAAAGGCGTAAGCCACCAAAAAAATCACACAAAATAAAAAAAACCAACATAAAATTAGAGCGTCAAGCCATTGGACGGAGCCCATTAGGACTCGGTACAATGGCTTGGAGCCCAAGCAAGCAATTTTAGTTCCCGCGGATAAGTAAATAAGAGGATAAAAGGCTTAGAGCGCTTAACGCTGGCCTAGTTTTGCATTCGATTAGGGTACCACATTGGAATCCTATTACCCAGGGTTCCATTGTGAAGAGCATTTGGCTGATAGTTGTGCCCCTATCGCGCATAAGCGTGCTATAGGGGGGAAAGGGATGGCCTGGGGCATTGGAGCGAGGTGGGGTGATCCCTGTATTTATACTCGGGCCAAAACACCTCGCCCCAATGAATTGTTACACCCGAATGTCCTTTTTTTCGAAAGGGTGAACATCTCCCATGGGTCGGGTTGAATCAAATTGCTTGCTTGCTTGCTTGGAATAAATTCAATAGCTCTAATACTAATGGTTTTTTTTTGGAAAGTTCTCAGAGCTGTCGATTAGTATTCTAAATCGAAATTTTTTACACCTAATAATTCACAAGTAAATACACAAGTGTAATAATGTATACAGGGTGTCCCAATTTAGAAATATGACGTCATCGTTGATTTTCTTAAATGGCAACACTGTCATTGTGACAGCTATTTTGATAGAGTGTGTAAAGTTATACATAACTGCAAAATATCAAATTTTTATTCCCTATCATTTACAAGATAATGAAACATAATATTAAATCCCTCAATTGGGACACCCTGTATATATTATTATTGTATGTTAAAAATTTCGATTTGAAATACTAGTTAACAGGTCTGAGAATTTAAAAAAACAATTAGTATTTTAACTATTAAATTTTCCAAATTACAGACATTATTTGCTATTATCCTGTAAATGGTAGGAAATAAAAATTTGATAATTTGCAGTTATGTATATAACTTTACAGGCCCTATCTAAATAACTATCAAAATAATAGTATTGCCATTTAAGAAAATCAACGATGATGCCATATCTCTAAATTGGGACACCCTGTATACATTATTATTGTAGGTAAATTTAGATTTGAAATACTAATTGACAGTTTCGAGCATTTTTCAAAAAAAACAATAATTAGTATTTGAACTATTGAGTTTATTCCAAATTACAGACTCGATCTGTATATTGAACATTTGTAAAATCAAACATAAATAAAACAAAAATTTGAAAAATAAGTAAGATTATATAGACCTGTTAATAATATTATGGAAATAACATTCTATAATCTACCATTTACAAATATGTGGTGGATTTTACAAATGTTCAAAATATCTCGATAAAAACTATATAGTGCAGTCACTGAAGGTGGATATGAGCTATTACCTTCTATTTCGTTGAACCTCCATCGACTTGCATTAAAATTGGTGAGTGGTTAGAAGATATCTCAAGGAACAAAGGTGACTTGGTGCCAACTTGCGCTTTTACCATGGGGATGGATGCCACCCCTCCTCGGGGTTGAAAATTATTTTATTAAAAATAACCCCACAATTCCATAGAGGGACAAATTATAAGTAAAATTTGTTATATAAAGTTATTAAAATAAATCAAAACTTTTTGAGTTATTAAAGATCAAAGATTTTAATTTTTCGTGAGAAAAATGCATGTTTTTAACCGATTTTTCATAAATAACTCAAAAACTATAAGTTTTTACAAAAAAGTTATTATTATCAAGATTGAGGCTAATAAAAAATAAAATAAATTCCTTACTATAAAAACCTTTCTACGTTAACTAAAGGTAAGTTATAGGTAATTGAATGTATATTTATTTCGTCGAGTACCCAAATCTAAGTATTCAAGCTTAAATACCGGCAAAATGATGCATTTTATAACATAAACTTATTAAACATTTGTCAAAGTTCATAAAAATATCTATCAAGGAAGCCCTTAAACAAGTTGATAGCATTAAAATTTATACACCAAAAATGTTTCAAAATGTATATTTTAAAAATTTTTTCAAAAATTGTTATGTTTTTTTGTAAATAACTCCGTTAATTTTTAAGATATCAGGTTCGCCTAAAAATTATTTAAAAGATTATTCTAAGAGCTATTAAAAAATGCCAAAATTAGTCTTTTAAACCTCTCACTTTTTTAACAATAAAAGGTTAAATGGCCCCGGTTACATGGTTCTCGCAGCAAAATTGAAATTTAAACGTTTCTATCTCGGTTATTTTTCACTCTACGGAAATAGTAAAATAGGTAAAGTATTTGGAACAGAAAAACTAAAATTTAGTCATACATCATTTTTTACGTATATTGAGTATTTTTGCAGTTATTATCAAAAGAAAATGAAAAGTACGATAATTTTAAAAATTCTGAATTTTAAAATTCTATCTTTTTTTCAAAAATATGCATTCAAAACCGGTGAAAATTGTTGAATTAAATAACATGTTAAGGTAAAGAAATTCTTGTGAGGATTACTACAAATTTTAGTTTTTGTGAAATTGCGTATGTTTTATTTTTCACTTTTCCTAAAAAAATCGAAAGGGTTCTCTTATTTTCATCATAACTTGCTTAATTTTGATGCTATTAACTTATACTGGAGCTTATTTTATAGGTACTCCGAAGTACTTTGACAAATGTTTAACAATTATATTCTACAAAATGCATCGTTTTTCAGTTATGTAAGCTTGAATACTTAGATTTGAGTACTCGTCGAAAAAAATATATATTCAATTACCCATAACTCACTTTGACATAACATTAGTTTAGTTCTTTAAGTGGGAAGTGTATTAAATTTTTTATTATCTTTAATTTTTGGTTATAATAGTTTTTTTAGAAAACTTATAGTTTTTGAGTAATACGTGAAAAATAGCTTTAAAACATGCATTTTTTAAAGAAAAAATAAAAATTTTAATAATTAATAACTCAAAAAGTATTAATTTATGTTAATAACTTTATATAACAAATTTTTCTCAGAAGTTGCCCCTCTATCGATTTCTGGTATTCTTTTTTAATTTCACCCACGAGAAGGGGTGGTATCCACCCCCAGGGTAAAAGTGCAAGTTGACATTATGTCACCTTTGTTCCTTGAAGTATCTTCTAAATACTCACCAATTTTCATGAAAATCGATGAAGGTTCAACGAAATCGGAGGTGAAAACCTTCAGTGACTCCACTAATATTGAAATATAGTTTTTAGTTCTAAACAAACTTTTCATAATAGCAATTTTCAATAATTATTATTGTTTTAATATAATTTACGTACGGATGATAATGATTTGCTGAGGGAGGCCAGGGTTCTAAGGGCTGTAGAGCAATTGGATCGATGCATGGTCCAAATACTCATAAAATATATACCTACAGAAATCAAAAGACACCGAAATAGATTGCCAGCAAGACAAATGGACGAATTACGAAAACACAGCAGGAAATTGGATGCAGAAAGCACAGGATAGGAAAGAGTGGTAGATTGAAGAGTGGCGGAGAGCTATATCCAACATTGCCTACAAGAGGTTGACATTATAATGATGATGATAGGTATACACTGTGGGCCGAAATAAAGGAGTACATTTTTTAATTGAAAATAGCTTTTTGTTTTTTGGGCGATTTAATTTCTTTTTGCTAACATGTCCTCAACATGACTGCAAATTTGGAAGTAAAAGTAAAGTACAGGGTCGGACTTCTAAAAAAAATTAAGTAACGGCGCATTTGAGCTCGTTGCAAATGAAAACTGTCTTAGCTAAAATTGAACTGATATACTCTTTTAGTAGGTTAATTATCCAGAACTCTTCGGTAAAAAGGAACTTTTTGAAAATTATCGAATTTGCAAATTATCATTTTTTTATTAAATTACGAAAATATAACATTTTAACAAATAACACATTTATGAAAACAGTTTAATAATTTTAAAACTTAGACTAAAATAATGAATGTGTCCACCATCATTGTTTACTACTTCTTGAAGTCGTCTGCGCCATAAATTGATAGCCCCATTTATTACACTTTGTTCAAAATTGTTCCAAACAAACTGCATTCTTTCTTTGAGCTGTTTGATGGTTTCAAATTGTTGTCCGTCATACAAATTTTGTTCGAAAATTCCCCAAATTGAATAGCCAACAGGATTTAATTCTGGGCTATTAGGTGGCCACATCTCTGGCTCAATATATTCCGGGCAATTTTCGTTAAAGATTATCCTTGTATTGTGAGAAGTGTGCTAAGGAGCACCATCCTGGTGGAAAGTGTAATCATCAAATACTTCTTCAATTTCAGGTAATAGGTGCTGCAAGATTTGTTCTTGATATGTTTCTGAATTAAGTTTTACCCCGGCATCAATTAAAATCAGACGAGATTTTCCCAACATGGATACTGTAAAAGAGACCATTACACCTTTTGAGAAATTACTTTTTTCAATTAAAAGATGCTCTAGTGGAATTTCTCTCTTAAATTGTACGTTAGAATATACCCTATTATTTTGGGTATTTTTAGAAGGACGTAAGTAAAACATTTTTTCATCTGAAAACCATATTTTTCTGTTTTCACGAGAGCGGAATCTTCTTAGTAGCAAATTACATCTTTCCAGTCGTTTTTCTCGTACATTGGCAGTAAGTCTTTGACAGTAAACTTTTGTAAATACTTTAAGATGGCAATCTTCTTTACTGATTCTTCGAATTGATGTGCGGACAATCCTAGTTTCTTTTGCGATTTTCCTTGTTATAACAGATTGGCCAGGTTGCATATTTTCTAAAACAGCCCTTACTCTAGTAATATTTTCTTCAGTTCTTGAGATTCGCTTCCTTCCTCTTCCAGTTTTATGTTCAATAGACCCATGGGTTTCCCTTAAATGTCTTAAGAACTTTCCTATCGTTCCAATATGCCAATTTTTCTCAGGAAATGTATTTACAATTTTTCTTGCACCATAATTATATTTTTCACGGTAATATTTACTTAATATTATGTCCTCTTTGTTTAAAAGTGGCATTATGAACTGGTCAATTTACTTATATGACTATAAATGTCAAACAAATTCCATGGCAACATAAGCAGTCATGGCTTACTAAGTAAAATGGACACATTTGAGCGTTTGAGAATTAAGACATTTAACAAAAATTACCTACTGCTAATATGAGACAAAAACGATGGAAAAGATGTAAGTTAGTGTTAAGGTTTCGTTCTGGTGTAGAAAAGTACTCGAATAAGATTTCCAAATTTAAGTAAAAATGATATTTTACAAATTCGGGATTTTTTAAAATTTTATGGGGCGTGTTCTGATTATTTAAATAAAAAAAAATTGATATTTTGCGAATCCGGTAATTTTGAAAAATTTTCTTTTTACTGA
This sequence comes from Diabrotica virgifera virgifera, assembly GCF_917563875.1. Lineage (NCBI taxonomy): Eukaryota > Metazoa > Arthropoda > Insecta > Coleoptera > Chrysomelidae > Diabrotica > Diabrotica virgifera. The sequence continues at coordinate 25,336,380 of NC_065447.1, read as the reverse complement.
AGTGTTCCGAATAGTTAACCTACCAAAAGAGCATATCAGTTCAATTTTAGCTACGACAGTTTTTATTTGCAACGAGCTCAAATGCACCGTTACATAAATTTTTTTCCGACCTTGTACGTTATTTGTGCTTTCAAATTTGCAGTCATGTTGAGGACATGTTAGGCTATTAGCCCTGCAAAAAGAAATTAAATCGCCCAAAAAAACAAAAGTTATTTTCAATTAAAAAATGTACCCCTTTATTTCGGCCAACAGTGTATATTAATAGTTAGAAGAGGTACAAGAATAGACGTGACTCCTATTTCTTTCTTCTTCTTAAAGTGCCCTCTTTTTAATGAAGAATGGCTACTACATTTGTAAACTCTACTCTGTCTTCAGCTGTTCTTACAATCTGTTCAAAATTTAGCCCTGTCCATTGTAGGCTATTTCTGAGCCACGATAGTATTTTTCTTCCTAGTCACCTCCTTCCCTCGATCTTTCCTTTCACTATAGGTTGAGCATGTTGGTACTTATTATTTCTCAATATTATTTCTCAGTCCTATTTCCTAAGTTTTCCTAAATTCAGAATACTAAATCAAACACAGTGAAACCAAATAAAAAATTGAATAACAACCCATTTAATATTTTTGCTGTATAATATGCAGTACCTTGCTAGTCCTAATGGTTAGCTAAGTTTTGTTGATGATTTCCAAATTGTTTTAGGCAGTGTATAGGAGCAGCGCTATGTGTAGAGTTAACAAACAATTAATTCATTGAAATTAACTGAATTTTGACAAGCCGAGCATGAAATAATTAACAATCAAGCTCTACAGTATTTTATTTACTCAGTTGATTTAAAAGCATGTTGGAACTGGAAATATACTTCTGCTATTAGTCCAGACTGTATCGTCGCCCCCGTTAGGTGAATTATTCCAATTCGAATCTTTTGCACAAACTTACTCAAAAGAGGTCCTTGTAACAAATGCACAAGGTGCCAGGCGGTACCGTGGTCGAAAAATTGTTTAAACAATTTTTTTTAATTCACAAAAATAATTTTTTCCCTTCGAACATTTAGAACACATTTTTTAAATCATTTGGGTAATTTTAAGCAGAAAAGGTCTCTTGTTTTTCTCTAAAATTGATTGTTGTTGAGTTATACAGTTGAGTCCGCGAGTCTTTACCTGTGCGTCATTAATACCTGGTGAGATAAAACACATACTTTTTATTTAGCATCATTCTCTTCCACGCATGAAATTAATGACAAACCAGCTGCCGTCTGTTATTAAGTAAAAACATATGTTATTTTTATGAACGATTTAGACTCAGTGTATTGAAAAGAGATAGATACAAAGAAAGACTATTGGGGATGTCTTCAAATATTTTAAGTACAATTTCTGACGTTTTGGTTTGTTTACTTTTGTGGCTGTCAGTTTGTTGAATTTTTTGCTGTTATTTTGTCGAATTTTTGCACTTTGAAGTTTTTTATAGTATACAAACAGTTGTTTTCACAACTAATTTTATATTGGAGTTAGAAATTTTGTAATAAGGTAATGTTATTTTACGATAAATTTTACAATGTACAAAGCTAACCTCATTGTTGACACAGTTGAATGCTTGTGTTTAAGGTTCCGCCAAAATGAATAAAATAACAAAAAGAGAATATGTTATTGAATTTTTTTATAAATTGTTTATTTATTTATTAATCAATGAAAACAAAATAATTTATTAAGCTACTTCAAATGTAGCTATAATTATGCACCAAAATTTTAAACAAAACTTTAATTTGACATTCTATTTATTTGATAACGTCAAATTTTATAATAACCCGTGATCGGAATAATATCCATTTGCCGTTGCGTTTAGTAAATTTCCGACTTATTTCGTATGCTTTAAATGATGACGCACGGGTAAAGACTCGCGGACTTAACTGTACGCGATTTAAAATTTGAAAAATGCCAAAATGACCATTTTCAAGGCTTAATAACTGGTTAATAGTTATAATTATGAAAGTCAGAAACTCACTAAACTAAAGTTTCAAGCCCCTCCTACAAGATTCTAAAGAAATTTGTATAATTATTTTATTACTAAGCTGTTATTTTTAATTATTAACAACGATCGCTAAGAGCGTATTGAGGCGGCCGTCAATGTTAGTGCGAGTGAGATTCACCATTGGACGGTCGGAATGGTGCATTTATTTCGCACTCACCATTGACGGCTGCCTAATAGGCGCTTAGTGCTCATTGTTGATTATTAAAAATAACCGCTTTGTAATACAATAATGGCACAAATTTCTTCAGGATCTTATAGGGGGAACTTTAAACTTTTAACTGGTCACTTCCTGACTTTAATAATAATAATTTTTAACCGAGTTTTTCAAATTTTAAATTCCGTATAACACGACAACAATCAATTTTAGAGAAAAATCAGAGGAGACCTTTTTTCCTCAGAATGACCCAAATAATCTAAAAGAATGTGAGAATGTGTGTGTACTTTGTACGCACCTAAGAAGTTACGCTTCTATTATACGATTTCAACGAAATCAATATTCTGTAAACAGTTTATTTATACTTTATTCAAATATTAAACTAATTTTAGTACTTACTACTTTCCAAAAAATTATATTAAAACAATACCAAAAATAAAAAAAAAATAAAAAAATAAACCATGCATAAACACATTGAAAATTGCCAGAAAGAAATGTTTTCTGAAAAATTGTTGGCAAAAATTTTAACTAATACGATCTTCTGAAAAAAAAAATATAATAAATATACTTAAAATCATAAAATGTATAAAGAAAATAAAAAATAAAAATTGGCATTGGGGATCGAACCCGTGTATATTAGGGTCGTTTAATTGTAAATCAAGCTGTATTAAAATTCATCCATTACGACACACACGAGCTAGACCCTAAAAAAGCTCCACGACACGACCTAATCACTGGAAAAATTATGAAAGAACTACCGTGAAAAGGAATACTTATTATAACCTACCTTACTAACGCCGTCATAAGACTCAAATATTTTCCTGCGCAATGGAAGGTAGAGCAAATAATACTAATCCCTAAACCTGGTAAACCTCAACACGAAACAACTTCATACCGACCAATAAGTCTACTGCCTGTCATATCGAAAATTATGGAAAAATTACTAGCTAAGAGACTACTGAAAAGTATTGCAGATAAAGAACTTCTACCGATACACCAATTTGGATTTAGAGTCAAACATTCAACAATTGAACAGATCCATCGACTGGTAGAATTAATCCAAGACTCTTTTAAAAGTAAGCAATATTGCTCAACTGCATTCATCGATGTGAGTCTTTTGACAAGATGTGGCATCAGCGATTACTCTATAAAAAAGGGACCTACACCAGAACATGTATGACATACTATATTCATACCTAAAAGAAAGATATTTCCAGGTAAAATATGAAGACGAGATAACCGGTCTACATCCCATAAAGGCGGGCGTTCCTCAAGGTAGCGTTCTTGGGTCGATCCTGTATCTACTATTTACCTCTGATTTCTCTCTCTCCTGTCGTTACCCCATTACTGAGGATCGTGATTTCTTCCAATATTCCTAACAATGTTTCTCCATTGGTCTCTATCTTCAGCTGCTCTAAGAGCTGCGCAGAATGAGTTTTCAGCTGAATGCTTTATTTGGTCAGACCATCTAGTTGGTGATCGTCCTCTTGATCTTCTCCCCGGAACGTTTCCAGAAACAATTAATCTCTCCAAACTGTCGTCACCTCTGCGAACTACGTGACCAAAGAATTGCAGAATTCGTTGCAGACATATTGTGGACAGCCTTTTTTTAATATTGAGTTGGTTTAGAATGGAAACGTTTGTCCTATGAGCTGTCCAAGGTATGCGCAGCATTCTTCTCCAGCACCACATCTCAAAGGCATCAATTTTTTGGCGCTCGCATGCGCGAAGAGTCCAAGTCTCTGCTCCGTATAGAAATATTGAGAATACAAGGGCATTCACCAGTCTCATCTTGATATTTTGAGAGATAGATCTGTCTTTCCAAACTTTAGTTAGGCGACTCATCGCATTTTTTGCCATACCAATACGTCTTCGAACTTCTGCTTCACAGTTACCATCGTTAGTTATACTAGACCCGAGATAGACAAAGGTGTTTACTATCTGGTATTCCTGTAATATGTTAGTCAGTTGAATAGTGTCAAATCTGTCGACCACCATTATTTTTGTCTTAGCTTTATTGATTTTCAGACCAACTCTATTGCTTTCGTACTCAACTCTTCGCAGAAGATCAAACATTTCTTGCTCATTTGCTGCTATAAGTGTAGTGTCATCAGCAAATCTTAAATTGGAGATTTTCTTACCAGCTACTGTTACTCCACCGGCCCATCCTTCTAAAACCATCCTCATGACATGTTCACCATAAATGTTAAATAAGTCAGGTGACAACACGCATCCTTGTCTAACACCTCTCTCGGTCTTGAATTGGTTTGAGAACTTCTGATCTAGTCGTACTGTCGCTATATTAGACTGGTATAGATTTTTAATAAGTGTCACCAGGTGCATTGGTGCGCCCATTTCTATTAAAATTGACCACAGATTTATCCAGCTTACACAATCAAATGCCTTTTGGTAGTCAACGAAGCATATAATCATTACTTGAAATTCTCTAGACTTTTCAATGAGTTGTCTCAGGTTCAGCATTTGTTCCCTTGTACCTTTACCCTTTACAAACCCCGCTTGTTCCTAAGGTATTTGGTAATGTAGATAGGTTTTTAATCTGTTTTTGATGATATGCAACAAGATTTTACTAGCATGTGTTATTAGTGACAGTGTGCGGTAGTTTTCACATCTGGTAGTAGTTCCTTTTTTGTGTAGTGGGATATAAATTGAGGTACACCAATCAGATGGCCATTTTCCTGAATTCCAAACAGCGACACAGATAGAATGGATGATATGTAATCCTTTGTCACCTAGTAACTGTAGTATTTCACATGGTATTGAATCAATGCCTGGGGATTTATTTCCCTTTAGTGATTTAATTGCATCTTTGACTTCAGCGAGTAAGACAGTAGGTTCTCTAGGGTAGTCAGAAGGCCACTGATTTTCTGCTGATACCTCGTTATTTTTATATAGCTCGCCACAGTAGTTTCGCCATGTTTCCAATATTTCATCAGTATCGGTCTTTAAATTACCTTCCTTATCTATTACAGACCACGTTTGAGGTTTAAACTCTCTGGTAAGGAGTTTGATCTTCTGGAATAAGTCACTCGGTTCATTTCGACAGCCATGTTCCTCTATCTCTCTGCATATTTGAGAGATGTAATCAGCTTTATCTTTGCGGCACTGTTTTCTGATTTCTCTCGATAACGCTCTGTATTCATCGTTTGTTCCGTATCTAGTTTTATGTGCTTTTCTGCGTTGAATCACAGTCCACGTATTATCGGATATCCATGGCTTACGGCCAGTGGAAACCGCTGCCTCACAGTCTTTTGCAGCCTCGATTACCTTATCTTTGAGATAGATCCAAGTGCTCTCAGGGTCATTATCTACTTGGTCTAAAGAAAGAGCATCTTCTAGGTTTTGTCGGAAGTCATTGATTTTTGATGGACTTAGAAACATGACTTTTCTCTGGGGTCTTCTTTTGGGGACTTTAAAACGAAGTCGAACGTTCAATACCAAGAGTTGATGATCGCTTCCACAGTCTGCGCCAGGATATGTTTTACAGTTGATGGACGACGATTTCCATCTTGATCTTATTAGGATGTAGTCTATTTGATTCCTTGTTCGTCCATCTGGGCTGCGCCATGTGTATAATCTCCGTGGATGATGTTGATATAATGTGTTTGTAATTGTAAGATGTTGTTCTACACAGAACTCCACTAGACGGTCACCATTCTCATTTCTCTGTCCTAGTCCATTTTTGCCCAGCACTCCTTCAATATTTTCATTAGATGACCCCACTTTGGCGTTAAAATCTCCTAAAATTATGACGAGTTCACGATTCGGAATAGCGCGAACAGTTTCTTCTAAACAACCATAGAACCTGTTGATGTCTTCTTCTTGTGCAGCTGTTGTAGGAGCGTATACCTGGACAAGGTGTAGGGTATTGGTGGATATTCTCATTTTAAGGGATATTATCCTGTCATCAATAGTATTATATCCAATTACGCAGTCGTTAAGTTTAGAGGGTACAATTATTGCGACTCCATTTGTACTTTTGTTATCTGGGCCTGAAAAATAGACGACGTTGCCAGCAGTTGTTTTAAAATGCCCTTTTCCTCTCCAGTGAGCTTCTGAGAGTCCCAGTACCGAAAGATTGTGGTCTGCCATTTCTTTTTCAATTATGTGTAACTTTCCAGGATTTTGGATCAGTCCCTGGACGTTCCATGTACCAATTCGCTGACATTTTCTTAAATTAAATGAAAATTTGGATTCAGTCGCACAATTTCTGCCAGGTGCCTGATCCCTCACACCTTGGCAGCCGGTAGCAAATTTCACACCATCCGACCGGGAACCGAGATGTCGCCGAGCGTGAGTCGGGTCGCTACACATTCCATCTTCACTTGCCGAAATTGTCATCGTTATGGGAAGAAATTCTCTTGGGAAAATAGTGCAGTGGTTTCCCTTTGCCTTCTGCACCGCTGTATATGTGCCGTTTCTGTGGCTATCATTCTCGCCGCATGGTCAGTTTTGTAACAGCCAGCTGCCACTGTCCAACCTATCACCATGTCTGGCTACCCTCACTTAGTTTAGCCTGCAGACCAATGCAGTTGCCCGGGATGTGGCACGTAGAGCCATAAGTGAGAGTTGAGTGCCTTATGAGGACCAGTTATCAAAAACCATCTCCCGTCTATGACGTTTGATGTGGTCGTTCCAATAAAAGGTGCTACCTCTATAACACACTCATACACCCCCTGATTTGCCTACGGACAATAAAGTATATACAGCCACATTTGCAGACGATACCGCAATAATAGTGGTACATTCAGATCCTAAATAAAGTCTAAAACTTAACGAATCCAAATCAAGCCATATAATATTCACTAAATGTCATATCGATTCTCCTCAAATATCACTCAACAATGCTCCCCTTCCAACGGTAGATACTGTAAAGTACTTAGACCTACATATGGACAAGAGACTCACTTGGAAAACTCATATATGGAAAAAAGAAAACATCTTGATAGCATATGTAGAAAATACTATTGGTTGCTCGGAAGAAAATACCAGTTGTCGTTGAGAAATAAATTACTAGCATACAATGCCATACTCAAGCCAATATGGACGTACGGAATACAGTTGTGGGGCACTGCTTCAAAATCCAATCTAGCAATCATGGACCCGTTTCAAAACAAGATGCTACGAGCAATAACTGATGCGTCGTGGTTCGTAAGCAACAAAGACATCCTACAAGACTTTCAAGTGCCAACTGTGATTGAAGTGATAGTGTCACACAGTGATAAATATTTACAGCGACTAGAAAACCACCCAAATGTGCGCTACATTTATTGGATAATAGTCAACAAATTAGACGCCTTAAGCAAAAATTTCCATTAGATTTACCATTCTTAAGTTAAGAAACAGTAATTGTAAACGTAATTGTAATACTTATGTAGAGTAAATATTTTTATTGAAATATTTCTCTTCGCGCCATTGTAAATTTCAACAAATGTGTTTATGGTCTGCTTTTTTTACTGATTGCACAGTAAACAAACAATAAAAAAAATTACGACACACAAACTGAACGTTTTAAACTTGTTGACAGTTGGTAATATTTGCTTATTTTCTAAATTTAATCAAATTAGTTTGATTTTGTGGAATTAAATTATTAAAACACAACAAAATATAGAGTAATAAAAAATATATTAGATGAAAATTGGTAAAAATTTTGTTGGAAGTTAAATTGTGTAAATTGAATCAGTACCTACATTTTACATTTTCCAAATTGGTAGGTAAACCATTTTTTATTACAATACTAAAACACTCAAGATTAAGTACCTGCTGATTTTAAAAACTATTTAAAAAGTCACTACAATTATAAACTTACTTTTATTGCTGTCCTCGCGACAATAAAAACTAAAACTTACCTATGACTAAAACACAACATTTGTTTGCCCATAGCCGCCATATTGAATAATTTTTGACAGGTCATTTTAATACCCAATCAGATCAAACGTATAACGTTTCATTTGCGCCTGGCACCAAGATTTTGATGAATTCGCGCAAATAAACATTTACTCCCAAAGGCGCCTAAAGAAGTATAACTTCCAAAAAAAAATTGTTCGAAGTCAAAAAATTATTTTTGTGAATTTGTTTAAAAAAATGTTTAAACAATTTTCCGACGGAGGTACCGCCAGGATTTGTTATAACGACCTCTTTTCGAATAATTTTGTACAAAAAAAATCAAATCGGAATAATTTAACTAACGGGGCGACGATACAGCCTGGACTATATGCGATAACCCAAGGCACGTGCCACGACAACAAAAGGTGTAATTACCGTACTTTTTTAATATTCCCGATTGTTCTAAAACAACAGTTATTTTTTCTGAACATTATGGGTTTAGCGTAAACAATATCAGAATAAAGGATACAATGTGCGTGAGTGTTTGATTTAAAAAAGAAAAATGTGTGTTTAAGATTTATGTTTGATAACGGCTTTTATATCAATAGGCTTTTTTAACCAAGAACAGCTTATTATTTTATATGAGGTTACAATATTCCCAGATTACTTGCCTTAAAAATTAATACCTTATCTTGCTTGATAACGCAAGTAGACCAGTAGACCAGTAAGGATCTGTTTTTAGGTAGATGTGAGAGGTGGCATTCAGATTTTTGCGGATAAAGTTAGGTGATAACTTCGTTAATAATAATTGATTTATGCTCCTTCTCAAATATGCCCCGAATATTGATAGAAAAAATAAAATATTTAAAAATTTAAAAAAAATTCGTTTTTTTTCTAATTTTTTTTTGCTTATAACTTTAAAACCATTCATTTTGGAACAAAGTCGTATAGGAATAAAACAAAGATAATTAAATTTTTTATCAGATGCGATTGGTTAAAAATGTCTTAATTTATCACCCTTGCTGCAAAATAGCAATAAATATAAAATAAGGGAGCAAAACAAGCCTGTCCTTATTCAATGATTTTCCATCACTTAGTTTACACTTGGAACCTTCCTAATTCGCTTAGAAAATTTTTGTAATGTGCTAAAACTGTACACCAAATTTCATTAAAATTGACTTACTAGATTTTGAATAATAATTTTGCAATCTAAACTTTTTTTAAAAAATTAAAATTTTTTAAAATGTTGCACAACAAAAACTAGAACATACAAAGATTTGTCAATTTTTTTACATATAAAAAAGCACTCCACCTATCTAATGTACTTTACATAATTGAAATCGGATTGTTTAAGCAGCCTCAGCAATGTTTTAAAGTTACAAACAATTTTTTGTAACGACTTACCCAAGATTTTTATGTATTTTTTGACCCGTAGAACAAGATTTTTTTGAGTAACAGTTGATCCGGATGTCGATAAGATTGTTATAATAAAATAAAACATTTTTTTGTATTTCTTGGGTAATTCTAAGCAAAAAATGTTCCTACAAGTTTTTTCGTAGGATGCATAGTTTTCGAGGTAAACGCAGTGGAACTTTCAAAAATTCGAAAAATTACAATTTTTGAACGCGAATAAATTTTGATTAAAAAATAAAATAGCAATTCGGCTGACAGCATTTGAAAGTTTAAGTCAAATTATACCGGTTTTAATTATTTGCATTGCTAAAAATTAATTTTTTTATTATTAAACAAAGCTATTTGTTTATAAGCCAAAAAATTGTTTATAAGTTTAAAACATTGCTGAGTCCTCTTAAATAATCCGATTGTAATTCTGTAAAGTGTATTAGATAGGTAGGGCACCTCTTTATATGTAAAAAAATTAGACAACTTCTAAATGGTCTACTTTTTGTTCAGAAGGATTTTAAAAAATTTGAACTTTTTTAAAAACATTAGATTGCAAATTTATTATGCAAAATCTATTAAGTCCATTTTAATGAAATTGGGTGCACGGTTTAAGTATGTTACAAAGAATTTCCTAAGCGAATTAATAAGGTTCTAAGTGCCACTAAAGTGGTTAAAAACATTGAATAACAACAGGCGTATTTTGCCCCCTTATTTTGTATTTATTGCTATATTGCAGAAAAAGTAATACGTTAAGACATTTTTGACCAGTCGTATGTCATACATAATTCAATTATCTTTATTTTATTTCTCTACGACTTTGTTCCAAAACGAATCGTTTTAAAGTTATAAGCAAAGAAACCAAAAAAAAAATCGACGTTTTTCGAAATTTTTAATAATTTTTTTATTAATGTTGCGGGTATATTTGAGAGGGAGCATAAGTCAATTATTATTACTGAAGGTGTCACCTAACTTTATCTGCAAAAATCCGAATGCCACCTTTCACATCCAAAAATAGACGTTTTTTCACAGATCCTTACTGGTCTACATTGCATTTAGAACAAAAAACACCAACTTTTCAACTACAGCACCTATCGAAATTTTTTATTGTGTTTAGGATGACGTCAGGAAGAAAGTGTACAATAGAAAAATGGGTGAAAATGCATAGTTACATTTAGAATCCATCAAATGCAAAAAATGTGCATAAACATGTTAAAATCAGTACATTAACGGCCAAATTTTGTTATTCGAAGGATTTTGGGTTCGTTGACTAGGAATACGCCATCAGAACTGACCCCCGGAGCTCAGATGCCCAGGGTTACTGATAATGATAAGACACGTCATCTGTGGTTTCGAGGATTTTCGGCAATAAATTGATGCTAACAGATTACTCAGGTTTTTTTGGGATCACTAAATACAAATTCGTCATCAGAACTGACCCTCGGAGCACCTACTGCTCAGTTCGACAGCTATGCATGTCATCTTCTGGAATTTCGAGGATTTCCGATAATAAATTGATGCAAACAAAATATAGCAAAAATAGCAAGAACCCATAAGTAATCTGTTTACATCAGTTTAGTACTGAAAACCCTCAAAGCTTCAGAATATGACGTGCTTTAGCTGTAACCCTAAGCACCAGGTAATCCGGGGGTCGGTTCTGATAGCGTTTCCGCATGTTCGGCTATTCCAAAGGGTCTCGGTGAATTCGTAACTATTTTAATCCTCCATCCTAATTACAGGCCAATTGGCAACTCTGGCCCTCAGGTAATTTTTCGGTAACCAATCAACTACCGGTGAATTCGTAACTAAAGAAAGGTATAATCTTTTAGACTTGAAATAAACATAATATGGAAAATCTCTGTGCTTTTAAATTATCAGATGGATTTAGTTTATCATTGCTAAATATCTAAATATTGAATTTACAATTACTTGATAAAAACCAAGCTCGTGGAGAGCTATACTTGATGGAAATAATATTTATAACACGTGTTAATGAAACACTATAACATTGTTTCAATTATTTTATTAAGATATTTCAATTTTTGCTATTTTTTATAGGTACATATAATACAAATATAATGTTTTTAAGCAAAACAAGAAACATTCGGTTTAGATTTAAGGTATACGGTATTAGATTTAATCAATGGTTTCGAATTCACCTGAAGAAAGTTTCGAGTTGGCAGGTCAGGTAATAGAAAAGTTTCAAATTGGCCGGTGCACATTTCGATTTGAAAATTTTTGTCATTAAAAGTTACGAGTTGACGCGTGTCCATTCCAAAACCCCCGAGTAATCGGTTTGCATCAATTTCATGCCGAAAATTCTCGAATCTCTAGAAGGTGACGTATCTTAATAGTGACCCTAGGCACCCGGGTGCTCCGGAGGTACGTTCTAATATCGAATTCATGTGTAGCAATCCCAGAATCTCCCTAGTAATGAGTTTTAATCAATTTAGTGCCAAAAACCCTTGAAACTCCGGATGACGTACCTTAGCAGTAACCCTGGGCACCAAGTGGTCGTTTGAGATGGCGTACTCGTATTCAGCGACCCCATAAATACCCGAATAACAAAATTTAACCCTTAATATACTGATTTTGACATGTTTCTGCTTTTTGGGTGCATTTTATACACTGTAAGTGGAAAACTTATGCATTTCACCCATTTCTCTATTCTAGACTTTTTTCTAACGTCATCCCGAATACAATGAAAAAGTGGCTAGTCGATAGGTTCTATACTTAAAAAATTGATTTTTTCCTAAATTGGTGTAAAGAGCCATTTAGCATAAAATCATTTTTAACACTTATATTCTAAGAAACTACTTAAGAAACTCATTATTCTCTCAGTAAAAAACTCAGTGTTCAGCTAAGCTAGTTGCTATTAGTCGTGGTGTGAAACTCCATTAGCAATGGATCTACTTGTTTTATAAAATGATCTCTTGTTTATATGATTTGACAATTCGAACAATAGTATCCAGCTGAAGTGAATATTAATAAGTTTCTTAGATAACGTGTTAGCCTTTACCTAACTGATAAATATATGAATATATTTGAGTTACCAGGCTTGTCAAAGAGCTCTCACATACAAAATTGGGTTTGGTTTGAGGTTATCAACGATATAGATTAATCTAAATCAATCCCAGAATATTCTCAATTTAATTTGAGTTAGGAGAAACTATTAAACATATTGTGCATGTATAGTGCAGTCACTGAAGGTGGATATGGGCCATTAACTCCGATTTCGTTGAACCTCCATCGATTTGCATGAAAATTGGTGAGTGGTTAGAGGATGTCTCAAGGAATCAAGCTGACATGGTGCCAACTCGCGCTTTTACTCCAGGGGTGAATGCCACCCCTTCTCGTGGGTGAAAATTATTTCCTTAAAAATAAACCCATACTTCGATAGATGGACAAATTCTAAGCAAAATTTGTTTTATAAAGTTATTAAAAAAAAAATCAAAACTTTTTGAGTTATTGAAAATCAAAAATTTTAATTTTTCGTGAGAAAAATGCATGTTTTTAATCGATTTTTGATAAATAACTCAAAAACCATAAGCTTTAACAAAAAAGTTGTTATTACCAAAACTGAAGTTAGCAAAAAATTAAATAAACTCTTTACTACAAAAACCTCTTAGTGGTAAGTAAACGTAAAAGTGAGTTATAGGTAATTGAATGTATATTTTTTTCGGCGAGTACCCAAATCTAAGTAATCAAGCTTAAATAACGGGAAAATTATACACTTTATAACATAAACTTATTAAACATTTGTCAAAGTACTTAGAAATATCTATCAACTAAGCCCCCGAACAAATGATTGCATTAAAATTTATGCTCCAAAAATTTTCAAAATTTATCTTTTAAAAATTTTTTCCACAAAATGTTATTGTGTTTTTTTAAATAACTCCGTTAATTTTTACGATATCAGGTTCACCTGAAAATCATTTGAAAACTAATTCCAAGGGCTATTAAAACGCGTTGAATTTAGTCTTTAAAACCCTTTACTTTTTAAAGGTTAAATGGTCCCGGTTACATGGTTCCCGCAGCAAAATTTAGCTTTAAACCTTTCCATCTTGGTTATTTTTTAAACTACGGAAATAGTAAAACTGGTAAAATATTCAATAGAGAAAAAAATAAAATTTGCTTATACAGGGTGCGCCAAACCTCTGGTCTTCTTTGATTACGGCTAAACTATGAGATATACAAAAAAATGTTTATAACATAACTAATGTGTATCAAAGAGGTCTATAATTTAATTTTTTTTTTAATTATACAGGGTAAGTCAGAATGACGGTATGAACCAAAGTTGTATTTTTTTAAATGGAACACCCTGTATATTAAATCATTTTTGAATATATTATTTAAAAATATGAAAAATTTGTATAAGGTCTTATAGGCCTAAAGTTAATAATTTTCGAAATATTTACATTTTTATTGAGAAAAATGGTAATATTTATAGGGTTGTGGATTATGTTTCCAAGGAAATAAAAATTTAGGTGATAGGTCAAAGTTTTTAAAATATAGTGTTATTTTTAAATAATTTAATATTTTTTACTTTTAGCCATAAAATATACAGTGTGATCACTATTTGCAAATACAAAATTTTCTCATTTTTTTTAAATGGGACACCCTGTATATTAGTTTTGCGTTTGGTAGTAAATATTACAACCTTTCTTTTGGTATAAAGTTGTATGTACTTAGCTTGTTTCGTTTTGTAGATATTTTAAAAAAACTATAGATTTTACGTTTTTGCGGATTTTTTATTTAAAAATTTTTTTGCAAAAAAAATAATTACAATCTGGTTTTAGAAACATACACTAAAATATAAAATATGAAAATAAAAACGTAATTAAAGATTAAAATAAATCGTATGCTAGTACAATTCAATTGAATTTAATAACTTTAAATTATTTTACAAAAAATATTTTACCATATTAATGAATAAATAAATTAGTTACTAAATTAAATAAACAACCAAATTTTAAATCAATCGTAGTAATTCTTCTACCGCAGCAACTTTCCTATACCAAATTAATTGTTAGTTATATTGTATTTACGAGTAAGATCAGTTAATAACTTTTTAATTTACCTATATCTTGAGAACGTATAAAGTATGCTTTGAAACAAATGAACGTTATGGAAGTATATTAAGAAATAAATAGTATCTATGTACCTACTCGTGTCAGAAAATCTGGTAATAAAATTTCTAATGGTTTCGCCCAAAACAAATGTCATATCAAAAAATGTTTCGGTTAAAAAATTAAAATTTAAAATAAAAAAAATTGTTACAAAAATTTCAACTACAAAAGTATTTCCAGTTTTTGTGACACCAGTAAATACTATTTATATTAATAAATAATTTGGATGCTACATTTAACATTCATTTGCTTCAAAGCATACTTTATAATAATTTTTATATTCTCAAGATGTATGTAAGTAAATTTAAAAGGTAAATTAAAAGTTTAACTACATACAATTTAACTAACAATTAATTTGGTACAGGAAAGTTGCTGTAGTAGAAAAATTACTACGGTTGATTTAAAATTTGGTTGTTTATTTAATTTAGTAACTAATTTATGCATTCATTAATATGGTAAAATATTTTTTGTAAAATAATTTAAAGTTATTAAATTCAATTGAATTGTACTAGCATACGATTTATTTTAATCTTTAATTACGTTTTTATCTTCATATTTTATATTTTAGTGTATGTTTCTAAAACCAGAATATAATTATTTTTTTTGCAAAAAAATTTTTAAATAAAAAATCCGCAAACACTTAAAATCTATAGTTTTTTTTTAATATCTACAAAACGAAACATGCTAGGTACATACAACCTTATACCAAAAGAAAGGTTGTAATATTTACTACAAAACGCAAAAGTAATATACAGGGTGTCCCATTTAAAAAAAATGAGAAAATTTTGTATTTGCAAATAGTGATCACACTGTATATTTTATGGCTAAAAGTAAAAAATATTAAATTATTTAAAAATAACACTATATTTTAAAAACTTTGACCTATCCCCAAATTTTTATTTCCTTGGAAACATAATCCACAACCCTATAAATATTACCATTTTTCTCAATAAAAATGTAAATATTTCGAAAATTATTAACTTTAGACCTATAAGACCTTATACAAATTTTTCATATTTTTAAATAATATATTCAAAAATGATTTAATATACAGGGTGTTCCATTTAAAAAAATACAACTTTGGTTCATACCGTCATTCTGACTCACCCTGTATAATTGAAAATAATTTTAAATTATAGACCTCTTTGATACACATTAGTTTTGTTATAAACATTTTTTGTATATCTGATAGTTTAGCCGTAATCAAAGAAGACCAGAGGTTTGGCGCACCCTGTATATCATTTTTTACGTATATTTAGTATTTTTGAAGTTAATATCAAAAGAAAATTAAAATTACGATAATTTTAAGAATTCTGATTTTTTTAAATAATACATTTTTTCTCAAAAATATGCATTCCACACCAGTCAAAATTTTGTTGAAATAATTAATTATGCTAATATAAAGAAATTGTAGTAAGAATTACTGTAAATCTTAATTTTTGTGGAAATGGCGTATGTTTTATTTTTCACTTTTTCCTAAAAAATTCGAAAGGGTTCTCTTATTTTCATCATAACTTGCGTAATTTTAACGCTATTAACTTCTTCTGGAGCTCATTTGATAGGTATTCTGAAGTACTTTGTCAAGTATTTAGCAGTTATATTTTATAAAATTCATGGTTTCCCGTTATTTAAGATTGAATACTTAGATTTGAGTACTCGTCGAAAAAAATATATATTCAATTACCCATAACTCACTTTGTATTAACATTAGTTTAGTACTTCAAGTGAGAAGTGTATTAATTTTTTTTTATCTTCAATTTTGATAATAATAGCTTTTTTGTAAAAGCTTATAGTTTTTGAGTTATACTTGAAAAACAGCTTTAAAACATGCATTTTTTACGAAAAAATAAAATCTTTGATGTTTAATAACTCAAAAAGTATTGATTTATATTAATAACTTTATATAAAAAATTTTGCTTATCATTAATTTATCCCTCTATCGATTAGTGGTATTATTTTTAATAAAATACTCTTCACCCCCGGTAAAGGGTGGCATCCACCCCCAGGATAAAAGGGCAAGTTGGCAGCATATCACTTTTGTAGCTTGAGGTATGCTCTAACTGCTCACTAATTTTCATGAAAATCGATGAAGGTTCAACGATATCGGAGGTGAAAACCTTCAGTTACTGCACTAGTAATAAAATCCCTCAATCGGCCAATAGAATCTTGTATATCTATAATCTGGAAGTATGGAATCGATCTTATTTTTACGTTGTAAGCCATCTGTTATACGCTCGGTGTGCTGTAGCCAATTGGTTTATTGTATCTATTCCATTCCTTCATACCTTCATGATACCTTGGAAGACTCTAAGAGCTCGAACAAGAGCAGTGGATGGGTGGAATTACTATATGCTTTTCAAATGACTTGGTGGTCTTCAAGTGAAAAAACAGAGAGAAATAACAATTAGGAATCGCAAGATTTCAGACCATCGTAATGTACCCACATTATTGGTTTACTAAAATTATCGAAACATTAGAGAAAAGAAATAAACAAATAGTTTTGATATTTAGTAATTATCACTATTTTCCTGATAACCCTTCTATCGACAGTTTTCAAACGAAATTTAGTCATTTTAATTTTCTATTTTCCATTTCTAGTCAATTCTCTCCGCTGTTTCCCATTTCTTAGTTTGTTACCTTTTTATATGAATATGTACTCCTCTTTATGCATGCTATCCCTTTGGCACCCCGCTGTATATAGGGATTTAATTACCAATTGATTCATTCCACTACAACTGCTACAAACACAGGATTAAATTAAACACTGCAAATCCCTGTTATCTGAATCTATAAACCGGAATCACACAAACCACTCAAACAGAGCAGAGATGCGGATGCAAGGCAAGATTAAGGATCATAGGATTGTGGCCGGTTTGCGGGATGCAAAGTAGTCGGGGCACACTTTAAACTATTTTATTTGTTTATTTACAACAAACTACATACTAAAACAAGTAAGAAAAACTATGACAGTTCTTTTCGAAGTTTCTGAATGTCTTCTGACAGACGTCGGTTAATCAATCTCCTCTTCTTTCCCCAGTCGGTCAACACATATGTGGTCGTAGCTTAACTGTCAATCTGCCACAGGGCTCCCCTCCAGTGAGGAACCTACTGGTTTCGAACGGCTATGTTGACCTGTGTTGCTCATCAGACGGTTGGCATATGCATGTTCTTCCTGCACCTGTTGGGCCGCTGGAATATATGTTGGTTTGATTCGGTCCATGGAAATTCGCTGAGGAACATTTTTGACATCCACAGTTAGAAACTTGTCACTTCGTTCTATCACTCTGAACGGGTCTGTATAGTGAGGTGTAAGCGGAGGCTTTACTTTATCAGTCCGCACAAACACATGACTCGTAGTCTGCAGATCCGGATGGACAAAGGCAGTGCAGACTGAGTGGTTGCTCGTCGGTACAGGCCGCAATGCTCCCATGGTCTGACGTAGTCGTTGGACAAAACTGTGCTCGTCGGGTGTAGCAGCGCTAGGGACAAGCAGCTGTCCAGGGAGACATACTGGGGTACCATACACTAACTCGGAGGCTGTACACGTAATGTCCTGTTTGAAAGTGTTTCGAAGGCTTAGCATGACCAGAGGGAGGGCGTCAACCCACGATACTGTGTCCGCGGCGATGAGAGCAGCCTTGAGGGTTCGGTGGAAACGTTCAATACATCCATTTGACTGTGGGTGGTAGGCAGTGGTTTTAATATATTGTACACCTAGCAATCTATTGAGCTGGCGAAATAAGTGGCTCTCAAATAGCCTACCTCGATCCGTTGTTACGGTTGCTGGCACACCAAACCGAGATATCCATCCCTCAAGGAGCTTCTGCGCAACAACTTCGGCTGTAATTTCCGAGGTATGGCCTCGGGCCATCTCGTGAAGCGATCGATGATTGTGAGCAGGTATCGAAAGTTCTGATTTGTTGAAAGTGGGCCCACAATGTCGACATGTATGTGTGCGAATCGATCGTCTGGCATTCCTATAGGTGTCACAGGTGTAACAGTGTGACGTCCAATTTTGGCACGTTGACATTGGATGCACTCTCGTGACCACTGCTTGACTTGGCGATTCATGTTATACCACACAAAGCGTTCGGCAATCATTCGTAATGTAGCAGCATGTCCAGGGTGGGACTGCGTGTGGAACTTCAGGAAAAGGTCTCTCTGGAACACAGCTGGCACATAAACTCGTATACGACCATCTTGGACTGAAAAATAAATAGGTCGTTGTCTATCTGGTAGAACTATTCGCTGAAGTTGTAAGGAGCTAGCAGGATCGTTCAGAGTCTGTTGGAGAGTCTCATCTGTAGTCTGAGCTTCGGATAGCCGGTTATAGTCAATGGTAATGGGTGTTGTGACAGCGTCTACTTCGGGTCGTGAGAGACAATCGGCAACGATATTGGCTGCACCCTGAATATGTCGAATGTCGGTCGAGAATTGTCCAATAAATTCTAGTTGGCGTATCTGTCGTGGAGACTGCCGCTCATGTCGCTGTTTAAACTAGCAACAGTATGATCGAATTTGCAGTTGTCAGATGTTATTTTGGCTTGTTGGAACTGCGCCTCCAGCCGAAGAAACCATAGTTCTGGTTCATTGCGCCAAAACTCTGGAGCTTTTATGCCTACCCGTGCAATTATTGGGTGATCATTGCCTTCGTATGGTGTAGCATTATCGTTTGGCATTGTTTGGTCGTTATCTGTCATAATGTCGTTTTTAAATCGTTGTACTTACAGTCTTTTTTCTGGGGGTCACCAATGTGGCCGGTTTGCGGGATGCAAAGTAGTCGGGGCACACTTTAAACTATTTTATTTGTTTATTTACAACAAACTACATACTAAAACAAGTAAGAAAAACTATGACAGTTCTTTTCGGAGTTTCTGAATGTCTTCTGACAGACGTCGGTTAATCAATCTCCTCTTCTTTCCTCAGTCAGTCAACACATATGTGGTCGTAGGTTAACTGTCAATCTGCCACAGGATCATTAAGACATAAAATAATTGAAAATTGATAAGCTATCGGGATCAGAAGGAATCAATACGCTCTGAGCTTCGCTAGTGTCGCTCCTAGCGGTTACTAATTCAACTTTCACCGGTAATTTTTAAATTTACTATTTAATTGTTATCGCTTAATATTTACAACACTAAAAATTAATTAAATTGTAATAGATTTTTTTAAGATTTTGCTAATCATTTTGACGTTCTATTGATGAAATATTAATTTTTTACTTCGGGATACTTTCACAATTATCATGTAGATGGCGCCAAGATTAATTTATAATTACATATTACAGAACATTAAAAAATGCAAATTCAGTATTTAAAACGTAAGTATATTTAAGGTAAAAATATATACCACAGCTTTGATCAACTAATATTTTTTATAATTAATGTTTTTAATTTTAATTTTAAATTAATCACATTAACATTTATGTCAAATTTCCGGTAAACGTTTACAGACTTGTCACTACTGGCGCTCACGAATTTACAAATATCCCCTCTACGTACGAGCTCACAGCGTATAGCAACAGATTGAATTTTCTATTGTGTTTTTACCAAATGCATAAACGGTGGAAACATATCGGAATATTTGTAAAAAGACATATTTATTACTTTGATTATTTTTTTCACCTGTCAAATTCTGACGTTTTTGCTTTTTCAGCCAATCACCACGCGTCGTTTTAGCCAATCATTGAGTGTAATACTGATAAAACAGCCTCTTCCTTGATAAAACAGTCTCTTCCCTGATAAAACTTAAGGTACCCTAAATTTCACATAATACGTTACGAACGACATTGGAAAATCTCATATTAGTTATAAAAATTGTGTTTTTAATAATTGTTCATTTTCGATTTAACAGTTTTTATGTATTAACAATATAATAAATAAATTGGTTCATTTTTAAATCATAAAATAATTTATCTATAACCTACTTAAGACATTGATCCTAGTTGTCTTAAAAATATTTCACAGATGCCCGTATTTACTAATAATACATATTGGTTCACAAAATAATCTTTTCAAATACCACTCGTCCTCTAAATTTTGCTTGATAAATTTTTTCGTTTTCATACTTAAACTTCTTTATTTAGGGTAAAATCACTCAAACAAACCGAAATGGATAAAATCACTCGTCCTTCGGACTCGTGATTTTATCATTCGGTTTGTTTTCGTAATTTTACCAAATAAAGAAGTTTTCGTGAAAACAAAAAAATTTATCGATAAAATTTAGAGGACTCGTGGTATTACCTTTGATTATTTTTTAATGATTATAATTTCCAATCGTGTAGTAAGATTTTTCTGTACGTCTTTAATTCTGTCCAATTAGATTATTATTATACCGGAAATTTTCTACCTACATTATTATACTTGGAATAATTTTTAGGTATTTTGTTTCTGTTTCATTAAAATGAGTTTACTAGTTTTGACAACTGTCACATTTAAGAAAATGAACCATAATAATCTTTCAATTCTGCATCTAATGTCAAATTATTACGAGAACAATAAAAATCTGCAATTTTAAGCGACTGTGCTTCGGTAAGATTATTTCATGAATAAAACTGTAGTTATAAATAATTTTCACTAACATTTTATTGATATCTTCGTCTGAATATTTGCAAAACTGTGCAGTTCACTTATCAGTAATAAATATAATAAGTAGATCATGTAGAAAAATAATTAGAAATAAAATAGAAGAAGAGTAGTAAAAGTATGAAAAACCTGAACCAGTTACCAGCAAGGCTCTTGACGTCTTGACCAGTCATTTTCGTTTACAGCGACCTCAAAATTCAAGTTCTAAATTTTTTAACTTTGAATTCCTAAAAATAAACTTTTAAAAGGGCATTTTTCAACGAAAAATCCATCTTTTCATTTATTCATGTATGATTTTTGTTTAAGCTATTGTATGATAGTATATGTTCAGGAAATAATGAATTAATAATTACAGGGTGTAGACACTACACCCTGTTAATGTAATTAATAATTAATAAGTAATTGTAATTATTTCCTGAACATACACTATCATACTTAAATAAACCCCATCTTTTATCAGATCATCTTTAATAATCTCCAGTTTTTTTCAACCAATATTTTGATTTGACATCCTCTTTACCTAAGTAATTTTCTTATATTTCTCTACTTTTCATAGAATTCCTAGTGTTAGGCACCTACAATGATACAAACTAACTGACATCCCTTAATCCTTTGACTGGGAGCAATAAAAACTTGCAACTTATTCCTATTTGTCTTTTTCCTTATTTTGACCTTTGCACATAGCTCAAAAAACACCTAAGAGCAAAGACCTTTACAATCGTCCAAGTGCTTACAATAAGTCAATTTACACCTTTGCTACATTTATGAACATTCCCATCCGAACGTTGTCTTTCTCATAACTAATACATCTGTCTCTGTTTCACATCACACATCTGCCTTCAGGATCCATTCCAATTCACTGTGTTTTGACCTACGAAGCATGTCCGCTTACCCAGTCCCTCACCTAGCTATCCTATTAGCATAATCTGGACGTTTAAACATCTTATCGATGAACTTACAAAGCATCCCTTGTAACGGCATTTAAGTAGAACAAAATTATAAAAATTTTTAAATTTTTTAAAATTTAACTTAATTTAACAAATAGTCATAAACCGCATACATCTATGTGCGTATGCGTGCTTATGAGTACCTGTTTCTCATATGTGTGCATACGTATGTATCAGTTTGTTGTTCTGAAATGTCAACATTTACATACCTTTCAAAATTTTTGGCTTTATATTTGCATTCTGATAAAACCAGACAATGTTCTAACACTGGCTCTCTTTAATTGTAGCATTTAATCACTTGTAACGCCGACCTGAAGATGATCTGTATATTGTAGAGATCGAAACCGGCCGTCGAAGTAAATTAAATGATTGTAAGTCTGCGTTTCTTCACTTCATTTAAAATGAACTCACATATGTAACCCATTCAACATTTTTCATATTTTTGCTCTTTACTTTCTTGATTATAATATGTCGTATTTGCCAAGTGCAATTCAAAATAAGTAATACAAATCTAGAAATCTATTATTTATATTTGCCCGTTATTATCTTATAATAACTTTTATATAATAACTCAAATACCTAACTGTTTATTTTATCAGCAACTATTAACAATGAGAACCTTAGGTCGCTAGTTTTACTTTTAATAATCCTTTTTCTGTTCCTGCCACTCTCTTCCATACTTCCTGTATTTTCTATAACTGACTTTTAATTGATAGTGAACTAATCAAACTAATAACACAATCAAACAATATTATTGCAGTT
This sequence comes from Diabrotica virgifera virgifera, assembly GCF_917563875.1. Taxonomy (NCBI): domain Eukaryota; kingdom Metazoa; phylum Arthropoda; class Insecta; order Coleoptera; family Chrysomelidae; genus Diabrotica; species Diabrotica virgifera. The sequence continues at coordinate 25,313,537 of NC_065447.1, read as the reverse complement.
TAATTTGAATGTTTTTCAAAGTAAATACGTTTTTAACTACTTTTGCCATAATTGTTTCAGGCAGTAAATTTAATGAGCCGGGAGCTGTTGGATATTTTTGGGTAGGTATTTTAGGCAATCAGAAATTTTTTCGGATCTCTTCCATAACATCCTAATACAAAAATTCAGGTCTGCATTTTGGTGTTATAGACAATGCGAAAACGGCGGGTTCGTTGGAAAAAATATTCCCATGTGATTTTTTTGCATAATCACATTCTTGAGACACGTAAATTTCATAAATTAATTTTTTCGGTCCGGACAAATAAGTTTTAGATTTTTTGGACCATTCTAGACAAAAAAGGTCTCTTGTACTTTTTCTATAGAGTTGATCGTTTTCGAGTTATATGCAATTTAAAATTTGAAAAACGCGAAAATGGCCATTTTTAAGAATTAATAACTTGGTTTATTATTATGAAAGTCAGAAAGCGACTAAATCAAAGTTTAAAGCCCCCCCCCCCCCTACATGACCCTGAAGAAATTTGTGTAATGAATTTATCACTAAGCTGTTATTTTTAATTATTAACAAGGAGCGGTAGGATCGTATTGACGCGGCTGTAAATGTGAGTGCGAGTAAGATGCATTATTGGACTGCCGGAATGGCATCTCTCTCGCACTCACCACTGACAGCCGCCTAATACGTGCATGGCGCTTATTACTATCACTTAAAAATAACAGCTTAGTAATAAAATAATGACAAAAATTTCTTCAGGATCTTGTAGGGGAGCTTTAAACTTTGATTAATCACTTTCTGACTTTCATAATAATAACTTTCTTCTACGACCGTTAATAATATGCTCATTACTCGCTATTTTTAAATAGATAATAACACCCATTACCCGTGAGTAATAGTTCATTACTCACGGGCTGAAGTTACTCACGGGTCATTACTCACGGGCTAAAGTTAGGTTCAACTGGCGAATGTCACTTTTAATACTAGTCTAATATAAACTGCAAATAAAATTACTTACTTAAACTTGTTTATTTAACACAATATTTATTGTAATGTATATCACTAATAAACTTTTAAAATTTTTAAAGGATTTTTAACTGTAACAATGCGATAGTATATTTTTTACCCTTATATCTTGTTTACTATTATGAATTTTGACGTTTACCATTTTCAATTAGTGACATTAGCGTGTTTGGTGTATTTATTGGAATTTAAAACTTATATTGTGTCTATTTGGTAAAGTTATCTTGTGTTATATATTCTAAATATATTATAACATATTATAGATAGTTATATTATTATATTATATATAGTTAAATATAAATGGGCATTATAACTTTTTAAAAATACGCCCACGCACCGGTAATAGCCATTTCCTATTTATTACAAACAATGAAGAACAGAAAAAGCCCAGGACCTGACATGCTTCCTATCGACCTTTTAAAAATTATAGATGAGCAGCATATTGATATTTTAGTGGTAGGTACTCTTGAACAAAATTTATAGCTCAGGCACATTACCCAAAGAATGGTTGACGTCGATCTTTATTTGCCTCCCTAAAAAGAAAAACGCACGAGAATGCGGCGACTACCGCACCATTAGTTTGATGTCCCATGTGCTAAAGTTGCTACTGAAAGTCGTCCATAACCGAATATATCATAAACTAGACATAGACATTAATGATACGCAATTTGGGTTTCGCAAAGGCCTGGGAACTCGTGAAGCTCTTTTTTCACTTAACATACTTATACAAAGGTGCCTGGACGTAAATCAAGATATATATGCGTGTTTTATTGACTATAATAAAGCATTTGACAAAGTACGACATGAACAATTAATGCATGTTCTGGAATCAAGGAAGCTGGACTACAATGACCTCAGGATTATATCGAATTTATATTATAAGCAACGAGCAAAAGTACGTGTTAACGATCAGCTGTCGGAGGAAATTGAAATCAGACGTGGAGTGAGACAGGGATGCGTGTTGTCGCCGGTTCTTTTTAATGCATACTCGGAAGAGATCTTGAAAAAAGCTCTGGATGGTGAAACAGCTGGAATAAAGGTAAATGGAGTTCCCATTAACAACATTAGATATGCGGATGACACTGTCATCTTAGCTGAAAATATTGGGGATCTTCAGAGGCTGGTGACCAGAATAGCAGAGTTTGGAGAAGAATATGGGCTAACAATGAATGTCAAGAAGACAAAGTTTATGAGAATATCGAAAACTCAAAGAAATAACGAAAATCTCGTCATCAACGGATCCAATATCGAACGAGTCGATCAATATGCATACCTTGGAACAATGATCAACTCCACGGGAGATTACTTACAGGAAATCAAAATCAGGATAGAAAAGGCTAGAGCAAATTTCAACAAAATGAGGAAAGTGCTCTGCACAAGAGATTTGAAGTTGGAGCTAAAAGTTAGGTTGGCTAGGTGCTACGTTTTCTCGACTCTGTTTTATGGAATGGAAGCTTGGACCTTAAATGCTGCATCAATGAAAAAACTAGAATCATTCGAGCTGTGGGTGTACAGAAGAATTCTGAAAATATCGTGGACAGAACACGTTACAAACAAAGAGGTTCTGAGAAGGATGAATAAAGAAATGGAAATCCTAAATACCATCAAAACAAGAAAATTGGAATATCTCGGACATATTTCACGTGGAGAGAGATACAGCTTGCTCCAATTGATTATGCAGGGAAAGATTCAAGGAAAGAGAAGCATAGGGCGACGCAGAATATCGTGGCTGCGCAACCTGAGAGAGTGGTACGGATGTACATCAAATGAACTTTTCAGAGCAGCCATCTCTAAAATACGAATAGCTATGATGATTGCCGGCCTCCGCCACGGAGATGGCACTTAAAGAAGAAGAAGATTTATTACAATGACAGTAGGTACAAAATACTTATAATTTTTCGGAAAAGAAAATAATTTGAACTGACTATTTCTTGATGTGTCTTTTACATCACATAGACAGCATTGCTAATTATTAATAGTAAGCAACCAATTATTCAGCCGTGTACTATTGGTACACAAAATTTATTTTTGTAAATTATAATTTTATTTGTGAGTAGTTGATAATTATGCTGTTTTACTAGCTAAAATAAAAAAGGTCGTAGAAAAAGTATAGTATTCTACTCGCATGTAATGGCTCTTACTCACTCTGATGAATTACGACACTGCCTACGGCTCGAGTCGCAAACTTCATCATCGTGAGTAATAGCCGTCTTTACATCCTCGTTGAATAATATACTGTTAACTGAGTTATTAAGCCTTGAAAATCGCAATTTTTCGTTTTTTTTTTCAATTTTAAATTGCTTATAACTCGAAAATGATGAACTTTAGAGAAAAATTATTAGTTCAGAGAAATAAGGAAATAAAATATCCTGTTCGTGACACAACCCCCTCCAGGCCGAAACCAAACTTTTTGAGTAGTATGGACATCTATATTAATAACCTATATGTTTCCTGCAGCCGATTTTGATGATATACATAGTTATAAACCAATGAAAATCAAAAACAGTAAATTTTCGCTTTTTTCGTCTATAACCAAAAAGTTAATTATTTTAAACAAATTGGAGAGTGAGAAACTGATAAACCGTATAAAAAACTTCAATATGGCGTTCGCTGAATATGTATATCCTTATTGGTTGCTTAGAAAATTGCAAAATAAATCAAAAATTTTGAGTTTTTACAAATATTCATAACTTACGTAAAAATTAATTAGAACGTTCTTATTACACGGAATGCTGAGACTTTTGGTGCTTAAATCATACCCTAAATTTCAAAGCAATTGGTCAAATAGTTTAAAAGGTATTTAATTTGTTTATCCCAAATTAATTTTTTTGCAACGCTATAAGTCAGAAAATGATGAAGTTACAGTAATACTTTGGATAGTTTATGAAAAAAGAAGATTTATACTATTAATTTAGGTAATTAAAAAAATGACGAAAAGTAATTCTAAATACTGCAAAATTATTTTGCAAAAACATGAGAATTAAAAAAAAGAGGCGACCAACTTTGTCCCTAAGTGTTCTAGGACAATTGTTTTCTTTCTAAATGTGTATAAAAATTCAGTCTTTCCAAATATGAAAAATTAATTTTTCCACGGGTAACGGTTAAAAAGTTATTCTAATTGTTTATAAGAAAGCAAAGGATCGACGTGTTTTTGCAAAATAATTTTACACTGTTTAAAATTACTTTTTGTCATTTTTTTTTTAATCAAGTCAATAGTATTAAGTGTTCTTCTTCCATAAATTGTCAGAAGTCTTACTGTAACCTCATAAGTTTCTGACTGGTAGTGTTGCAAAAAAATGAATTTGGGAAAAACAAATTGAATAACTTTTAAACAATTTGACCAATTGCTTTGCAAATTAAAATATAATTTAAGCACCAGAAGTCTCAGCAATTCGTGTAATAAGAAGGTTCGAAGTTAATTTTTACATAAGTTATGAATATTTATAAAAACTAAAAATTTATGATTTATTTTGCAATTTTCTAAGCAGCCAATAAGGATAGACATATTCAGCGAACGTCATATTGAAACTTTTTAGACGAATTATTAGGTTCTTACTCTCAAATTTGTTTAAAATGCTAACTTTTTGGTTATAGACGAAAAAACGAAAATTTACCGTTTTTTGATCTTCATTTGTTTATAACTATGTATATTATCAAATTCGGCTGCAGGAAACATATAGGTTATTAATATAGATGTCCGTACTACTCAAAAAATTTGCTTTTGGCCTGGAGGGGGATGTGTCACGAGAAAAAAGTCTTTTTTCTCTGGACTATATAAGAGACCTTTTTTGTCCACAATGGTCCAGAAAACCTAAAAAAAAATTGTCCGGGCCAAAAATATTGATATTTGCAATTTGATTAAAAAAAAATTGTTAAAAAAAATTTGGACCATTTTTCACGTAAACGACTTCTTGAACCTTATTTTAGGATTTCTCAAGAATGTGATTATGCAAAAAATCTCATGGAAATGTTTTTTCCAACGAACCCGCCGTTTTCGCCTTGTCTATTGGTGTATTATTGAAGGATTACCTGAAGAATTTTCAGAATGCCTCAAATACCTACCCAAAAATGTCTACCAGCTCTCGGAGCATATTTTATATTTCATTAAAACAATTTATAATACGAAAATAGTTGGGAACGCAGTAAATGGTAATTAGAGACGCTTTGTGAATGTAAAAGTGCTGTATAGTAGGGAAATTAATTATATCGTTATAACTCTCCTAGATATTTGCTACAAAACTCATCATGTAGAAGAACTTCATAAACAGAGTTGGACGGTTAGGTTTTATGTAATATTCACCAACATGTGCATATACATTTACATGAAAGGATAATTTAGTGGCTAATTCTCCCTCAGATAGGATAAATTAAATTATTGACAACGTATAACTACTTTCGTAATTATATAATATAATAAGAGAAATAAACAAGCTGAAAATGCGAGCATTATCATAACGAAAACTTTGTTTATTTACGTATTTTAATTCATAATTATGTTTTAATGTGCAATTAGGGGAGAGTTGAATAAAACGGGATAGTCGGATAAAACGGGATACGTAGCCTAGAGACGCAACTAGTGCTGCTATCAATCGGACGACGACGGAAACTTGTTCTCAGTCATCAGTTTAACATTCTCAGTTCGTTTTACCTCGATGCCATTATTTGATGAAAAGTTATTGTGTTTAAAATTGTTTGACTCTATTTTTTTGGTACTTTGTACTTTTAAGTGCGTTGTTTTCTACATTATATTGCCTACATATCTAAACATATAATTCCGGTGACTATTACATTTAATTAAGAACTCATTAACGAATATTCTCATGTGTAGTCTATCTAATTTTACTTTCACGTTTAGGCAGGAGCCATTTTTGTTTTGAAAAATGTCTGAGTTGGACAAAACGGGACACTTATAAGTTGGATCAAATGGGATACACTTTTTTATGTCCCGTTTTATCTACCTATTTTCTTGTTGGCCTATTAATTTTTTAAATAGCGATAAAGCGTGTTCTCGTACTGCACAAAAGAACAACATATTTTTATGTGACTTTTGTTCTGATATTTACGTATCTAGTCCTAAATAAAAAGGTCTTATTTCCCATTTTGCAATAAACCATAAAAAAGGCCTATTTTTAAGTTTCTGACTACCGAAGATATTGTTTTTTCAAAGGTAAATTTTGCTTTGAAGTCTTTGTATCTACTTAAATATACTTCTTAGATAATTTTATGCAAAAGATTAAATATTGTGAACCTATCCCGTTTTATCCAACCGTGGTATGCTAAAACGGGATGTGAAGGACTTTAATAAATATATTTTTTTACTATTTTCCAGATATTAAAAATAGATAAAAATATGTTTTTTGTATGCTTCAATAAATGTTGTACCTATAAAAAATAATAATATGAAAATTTCTTTAACATTTTTTCGGTAATAAAAATAAAAAAGAACGGTATCCCGTTTTGTCCAACTCTCTCCCATATCATTCTAATTTAAATGTTATGAACTATAAAGGTAGTTTACTCTTGATCGAAATTAATATTTCTTATATACCTCGTATAAAATTAATAACATTTTATATATGATGGTTGCATCATAAATCTTAGAACATGAAGAGCTTTTTACGAAAAAAAACTTTTCTTTCAAATTAAAAATAAAAGAGTTATAAATGAAAATGTTGTTGGTATCCATAATTTGAGAAAAATCTTCAATTTTTTTTTCGTTAGAAGGATGTAATTGCACATATCAGACCATAATTTTTTATACCAAACAATATTATTTCATATACTGTCGGTTCGCTAAACTCAGACACAACTGGCTAGTGATTTTAGTCAATAATTTTCCCAATTTGGCCAAAAAAATTATTACTAATTAATTAATAAATACTAAGTAATTAGTAATTTTGCCAATTTTGGCAAAATTCGTAAAAAACCAAAAAATTACCTATTAAATCACTTGCCAGTTGTGTCGAGTTCAGCGAACCGACTCTATTTTAATTTCATAGCAAATGGAACAGTCCATTTATCATAAAGGAAAGGTCGTATACTCGTATAAACGTTTTTAAAGCTGTTAATAAATGATTGCTTTTAAAATATACTCAAATTGTATTTTTGAACATCTTATTTATTTTATATAATAATTAAATTCACTATCAAATGTCATTGATGTTTTATTAATACTTAATTTAAAATTTAGTATGACATTCAGGAAGGCAATCATCATACCTATGCTTTGCTTAACAAATCGAAATAAAAAAAACTAGCCTACTTAATAGCAACGATTTCAGCTGGACGTGTAGTGTCTCGGAAGAAAATAAAACGATTGTGACGTCACATTTTAGATTTTGAAGTCGATTACCTCGAAAACGGATTAAAAAGTGTTGGAAAAAAACTAAAAAATGCGCTGTAGACTAATGACATTGTATTAGTTGCAAGAACTGAAAAGGCTCTCGCAGATAACATAAGAATCTGGGCCGAAGAACTAAAAAACTACAACTTAATAATAAATATGGAGAAAACTAGAGTAATGACAATAGCCAACAAAGAAGCAACTGTAAATATTGAAATCGGAGGGCAAAAAATCGAGCAAGTAGACCCCTTTAAATATTTCGGAATAATGTTAAACAACAAAGGTACACAAGAAGATGAAATTGGAAATAGAATAAAATTGGCAACGAGAACTTATTATTCACTGTATAAAAATTTCCTAAACAAAAAAGAAATATCGAGACAAAAGCAAAATGACAGTATATAAAACCGTATATATGCCAATTACAATATATGGGGCAGAAAACTGGGTACTCAATGACAGACAAAGAAAAAGATTACAAGCTACAGAAATGGGATACTTAAGAAAAGTGGTGGGAGCAAGAAGATTACACAAAAGAAGAAACGAAGATATAAGACATGAATTACAGGTAAAATCGCTCAACGAAAAAGTTGAAGAAAAGAAGTTAAAATGGGCTGGACACATGATAAGAATAAGTGGCGACAGACAAGTGAAAATGACATGGGAGGCCAAAGCAGTGGGTAAAAGCACGAGGGCTGGAAACAGCTGGAACACTAGTGTAAACGAAATACTTAAGAAAAGAGGAACATCGTGGCAAGAAGCAAAAGTTTTAGCAGCAGATAGGAAGAAGTGGCGTAAATTTGCAGAGAGTATTATATAAAGGAGGAATCCTCGACACCTAATGGTAAAAGAGGCAGTCGATTATGTATGTATGTATGTATGTATGTATCTCGAAAACGGTTAGAAATATCGAAATGCCGTTTTCAGATTTGGATTCAGAAGAAAAAACTACATATAAGAATTCATCGATAAATCTGATCTGTGTATTGCAGGAGCGGCAACGCAATAACACACACACTTTTGCAAATTTATAAACGAAATGTTTTCGTTGATTATAAACATAAACAGAATTGGTGGTTCACTTGAACTTTTATAATTCGTTTGTTATCCGAGGAACAGTAAAGGTTTTGATACAATAAGCGTCTCTTTGTACAGACAATGAAGTCGGTTTTACTAAGTAACAAGACATTTACTCAACAAAACAGTACACACTACTCGACTGAGCTACTAATAAACTATAATCTGATTGCGACTGGCTGAATGATGCTATTAAAAAATTATTAATATGCCATTAAAAAAATTATTACGGTGAATTGCCTTTTTCAGAGCTTTAGTTACAATTTTTTCATTATTTTCTTCTTCTACTTAAAGTGCCATATCCGCTGCGGAAGTTGGCAATCATCATAGCTATTTTATTTTTTGAGGCAATAGCTCTAAATAGTTGTTTTGAGCTGCATCCGAACCATGCTTTTCTATTTTTGCATATTTCTACCAAATTTTTCTTTTCTATAACCTGACCTCCCTGATCATAATATATCTCCCCTTTGGTCTTTCTGTTTCTAGCTTTAATTCTAGCAATTTACTAATGTTTATAATCATGAAATCGGGTACACTTAGTTCCATACTTCCTGCCAATGTCGATTGTCGGTCTTCGTACTTTGACGAATCGGGCTATGTCTACTCCCATTTTTTTTCTTCTAATTATGTTTTGTAGTTTCTACTTCTTTTGCTGATTTAATATTTTATGATTTTTATTTAATTTTAGTTATCAGCAGAAAGTGATCACTACCTATTTCTGGTCTTCTTCTGACGTTCGTGTCCATGATTATCATTCTTTTGCTTTTATCAACTAATATACAGTCTGTTCCAACGAAAATTGGACCCCCCCCCCCAGAAACTCAGAAACCAAGAGCTTCTTCAAAATAAAAAAAAAACACGTCAATTTATATTGGAAAAGTAAGTAAGTAAGTAAGTAAGTTTGAAGATTATTTTGGACTTAACAAATTTATTATAAATTAGTTAAATCCAAAATTATCTTTAAAGTTATTCTGCAAATTAAAAAGAAAACATAGAGGGTCGTGTAGAAAAAAATTACCTTTCAAATGATGTGCCACTCGACTACACATTCTATTAAAAACCTGAGGGTTGATGCGGGGCGGTAGGGGGTTACATTTGAGGGCATAAATTTTGCATAAAAATGGTCCCCCTTTCAACAAATATTTGTGACGTTAGCATAAAAAAACAAACACCTTCAATACAAGGATTACTGCGTTTTTTAATTGATATTTGATATGCACTAAATGCATAAAAGCATATTTTAGTGCATAGGTTAACTGTTTTTTGTGCATATTTGCATGCATATTTTAGGGTTTTTTAAGTGCATATTTCCCGAGCTCTACTTATTGCTATTAATTATTTTCAAATATTTATTTTCTCAGATTGCCTTAATTGTAGCTCTTATACGGTAAGTATTTTCCAGTATCGTTACGTAAAAAGAGTACTTTAATGGCCTAAGAAGAATCTATTTGAAACGATGCTCATTTTAAGTGCTGAAATATGCATCCATTCGAGAGAACGACATCGCCTGCAATTACACTATTTGCTGTCCTCTTTACAGTTAACTTCTACCTAAATTAATTCGAACATTTTAGTTTCTTTTAATCCATCGCATCGATAAAACTGACTTCGTTAGCACAGCAGCAAAGACAAAACTAACGATAGAATGAATTTTAAATAAAAATGCCACATAAATATTTTAAGTACAACTTAAATTATTTCTCTTCAATTGTTATCTTCAACTGTGTTTAATTTTTAACACCAGGATAATTTTCATTGGTTATTTAAAAAAAACAATAACAAGATGCTAAAATTGAGGTCTTTTTACTTCTTACTAAAAAGCCAGGCTTTGTTTAACGTATGTACTAGTACACTTTAGAATACCAAAAATAAGCATTTTTTTCAAGAATTTTTTTCTCATAACCTTTATTAACCCTTAAACGCCCAACCTTTTTGTTCCATGTTACACCCAAGGGTGGGTAAAAAATGTCCACCTCGAAAATAGCTGATATATTGATTGAGAGTAGTTGGAAATGGATTAGACTTAAGAATCTTATGCTTAATAAACACAGCATCTCCTAAAATATTAATATAAACAATTTACAAACCTTACAACAAAATTACAATGTACATCAAAATTAACATACCAGTAAAAGCCTGTAATTCAGATTTGTTGATTTTCTCCACATTCTTCCTTTCAGCCTCCTCATTGGCCGATAATTATGTAGATTATATAATTATACGTCGATAATTATATGGATTATCTTCCTACCGACGAGAAATTATATACAAACCTTTAGGAAAAAGTTTTACCAAGGGTGTACTTTTTATGCCCACCCATATTTAACTCAAGATGCTACTTTTATTTTCAAAAATATCGGTAGAACCAAATTAACATTCGATAAAGGGCTGTCTTTTTAACAATAAATAATTTTTTTTAAATTTTGAAACACGTAATAAATATGTTACAAGGGAATTCGCATTGGGTGGATATTTTTTACCCACCCTTGGGCGTTTAAGGGTTAAAAATGAACATAAAACTTCTTACATACATATTAATAGCTAACTCTTAGAGAGTGAGTACAAAAAATATATCTTTTTCATTTATGCACGTACACTAACATTGTAGAGGACGTAAAAGTCGAGGCCTCGAAAAAAAGTAGTTCCGATGGCGGACAGTTACTCTCAGGAGTGGGATCTCTGAAACAAAATAATCGTACGGAATTTGAAAAAAGAAGGTTTCTTAAGTGACAATTTACCACAATTTGACCAAAAAATTCAAAATAAATATTTTTTAACCATGAAAAACTGAAGAAAAAAGGACGATTTTTTCACACAATGTTTCAAATTTCCGTAAATTTTTTTTGTAGAATTTTTCATTAACGGTGGTTAATTGTCACGTAAGAAACTTTCCTGTTTCAAATTCCGTACGATTTTTGAAGATATTCTTCTTTAGCGGCGAATCGATTGAGGGTAAAATTTGACTGATCCGCGCGCATGCGCACACCGACAGTATGGTATTAATCGTTATACGGGCTCTGATTGGGTGTTGAAATTTTGAAATGATCTGTCAATAATTGTTTAATATGGAGGTTATCGGTAAACAAAAATATTGTATAATATTAGTTTTTATTGATGTGTGGACAGAAATAAAATCAAATTTATAATTATAGTGACTTTTTAAATAGTTTTGAAAAGCCGCAGGTACGTAATTCCAAATGTTTCAGTTTGAAATAAATACCTAATAGTTTCAATACCTATCTATTTGGAAAATGTAAACAAAATAATGTAGTTACCTATTAGTAGGCAATGCTTTAATTTACATAATCTGATTACGAACAAACTTTCTACAAATCTTCATCTCATATATCGTTTTCTTACTCTATATTTTGTTGTATTTTATTTCGACAAAAATCAAACTAATAATTTTATTAAATTCATATAAATTTATGGTGTAAACGTTTAGTTTGTGTATATTCCCACATGACGTATACGCGAATGTGGTGCAGTTTGAAATGCCGTCAACTTTCGTACGGCGCGGTGGACGTGAAGTGGGTTCAAGTCCCAAACAAGTTATTATTTTTTTATTTTTTTTATAGATTTTATGATTGTAAGTATATTATTATATAATTTTTGAAGATATTCTTCTTTTTTGAAAGTGGTAGATAAGAAAGTTAGTTTGATTTTTAAATAAAATAAGTACAAATAACCTTTTAAGTATATTTACTTCGTTTAAATTACCTATTATATAATAGAAGAATATCTTCTTACGTGCGTACAAAGTACACACACATTGTTTTTTTGTTTCAGAGATTCCAATCCAATAAATTGAGCTGCGGCAAAAATTTTTGTTCATAAGAAAATGCATTTTCAAGTGCATCTCGAAGAGATGGAAAATGAAAAATTTTTAACTCAGGAAATATTGACGGAAATGAGTTCAATTTTTATACTTTAGGGGTTTGGAGGTCACTGAACACGAATTTCATGACGGCGATAATCTCCGAGATACCTGGTGCCCAGGGTGGAACTGGTCGCCTGGGACGATCGAATAATTCGCGAAATGAAGATTGGATCGAAAAACTGAAAAATACATGTTCAATATTTTTCAAAAATCTATCGAATGACACTAAACACGACCCCCCACTCCACCCCCTGAAGATGGGGTGGGGGTAACTTTAAAATCTTAAATGGAAACCCCTTTGTTATTGCCAATTTAGATTGTTTACGTAAAAATAAGCAACTTTTATTTGAGACATTTTTTCGAATTGAGGATAGATGGCGCTATTATTGGAAAAAACGATTTATCGTGCTACCATAGGTAAATTATAGAAATGGTCTAATATCTCGAGAAGTACACTTCCAAATAAAAAACTAAATGGATATAATGGCGCTATAATCGGAAAAACACTATTTATTAGCGCCATCTGTCCACAATTCTAAAAAATGTTTCAAATAAATGTTATTTATTTTTCATGACGAATCAAAATCTGCAATAAAACATGGGGATTCCTATTTGATTTTAAAGTTACCCCCACCCCACCTTCAGGGGGTGGAGTGGGGGTCGTGTTTGATGTTATGCGATAGGTTCTTGAACAATATTAAACACGTATTTTTGGTTTTTTATTTGGAAGTGTATTTCTCGATATATTAGCCCATTTTTATAATTGAACTGTATGTTCTTTACTGTACTTTACATACAGTTCATTTTATTACGAAAAATAAAATTTTTGATCTTTAGAAACTCAAAAAGTATTGATTTGTATTAATAATTTTATATAACAAATTTGACTTAGAATTTGCCCTATATCGATTTATGGTATTATTTTTAATAAAATAATTTTCACCCCCGAGAATGGGTGGCATCCACCCCCAGAGTAAAAGCGCAAGTTGGCACCTTTCTTGCTTGAGGTATATCCTTTAACTCTAACTAATCACCAATTTTCATAAAAATCTATGGAGGTTCGACGAAATCGGAGGTGAAAACCTTGAATGACTGCACTAATATGAACGAAGTATAATTCGTTCTGTCATAAATGTTAAATTCTTGTTATTTATTGCCTTGGGTTTATGTTTTATGTAGACTACATTTTGTGTTTTACAAATAATGTAAGTACATTATGTTTACCATAGCAAATTTTTAAAATTCAAGTACAACACACTCACTACTTAGTCTTCTAAATAAATCGAGGGTAACATCATAGAAATATTAAACAACAGTTGCTTCCACTTAAGTTTCCGTGAAAGGGCACGTGTTTTGACGCCATTGTGGAAATTAATCGGTGCAGCTTGCACCACTGTCTCTAAAAACGAAATAACATCGCGAACGGACAGCTTTGTTTATGTTTGAGCTTGTAGTTGAAGGCGAGTGTTAACCGAAGAAATAATGGACCATTCATCCAGACAAAGTTCACATATTACCATATTTTATATACTAGACGTAGTGACTAACTATTCTTTTTCAAAAAAAAAAAAGAAATTATACTTGTCACACAAAATTAAAACACAAAAATTATGTGATAACTAGGAAGTGTTGTTCTGAAGATATTTTCTTGTGGCACTTTTGCAATTAACTAGTTTTGATGGGAAATAAGTAAAATCATTTTTTTAGTAAAATTGTGGCTTATTTCCCATAACAACTTGTTAATAACTAGTAAGGATAATAAAAAATGGATACTTGGTAATGTAGACAATAAAACACCACATACATTGCTAGAATATTAATGCAAGATTTGGACAAATAAGAAATTTACAGAAAGACAGGAATCTACGATGAAATGAATTTCTCATAAAGTAATTTATCAAAATAGATCCTTAAAAAATAATTAAATAAAGACGCCACTGGAATTGTGAAACTTGATTTTGTAAGACCAGGTTGGCTTCATGCGGCCTTACTATTCCATAAAAATTTGATACTACGTGAATCTCATGCTCCTCAGTGTTTCGTGTTTCGTGTTTTTCTTGTGTCTAAAAGTGTCAAACTGTTAGCTGACGATTATCTATCCATCTTTTGTCTATATTAGTCCTATCCAAAAAACCACACCCATCCCGGTCTTCGTATCTCCTTTGTATGGGATTGGATGTTACCATATTAAGTCATTTCTTTTATTTATCTAAGGATAATATAATCCTGATCTTTTCTTTCTAGCCACTTTTCTTCCTTCCGATAGATAGGAAATAACAATTTAGTTTCTCTCATATAAAGATTCTTCAATACTGAGAAGTCACTGTTCAAATGAAAATTAATTAAACCTGTTATATAATTCGTTGGTTTGGAAGAAGAACGTCACAACTTAAAAATTGCGATTTTTGAGGTTTACCCTCTAACCAACATGAGCAAAAATTGTCAGACATGTAATATCCGCTAAATGGCGACTTATAACAGTTTGACTTTGTCAAACCCATGCATTACATTTTATGGAAGAGCGTCGCAATATAGTTGTGTTTCAGTTGTTCTGGAAGTTACCACGTGTTTTTTGGAAAACAGTGTTACAAGTTAAAAAAGGAACGTATTTTTTTTGAGATTTTGTGTTTAATATTTAATGCGACATGCGACAGTTACATTTCGTCCTAGGTAAGTATATAGAAGTATGCGTTTATACAGGGTGTTTCATTGGGAAACGGAAATACATTAATGGTGAATAGAGGTCACCGAGCCGGTTCTAGATATATTACATTTTTTGCCCTACCGACTTTAATAACCGAGTTACAGGGTGTTTTATCGATTTTTCCCATTTCTTTCCTAAGCCATAACTTTAGAATCACCTTGTATATTTTTTTGATATTTGGTACACATATGTCTCATTCAAAACCCAAACGGACGACATACTAACCATAAGAAAAATCCAGGTCCGGATTAACAAAAAATTATAAAGTAATTGTGACCTTAAAAAAACACCCTGTATATTGAAATTTTGAAAATCTGTTTGCATATTTGAAAAGGGCACAAAAATGTAAGTTTGATGGTTCCCTTCAATTTTTCGGCCAGACAATTTTGTGACTTTAATTTTGAAATTATATTAAATTTTTTAAGAACTTTGACATTAAAAAGCAGATAATATTAACTTTTAGTTATAAATTATTAAAGTTCATGAATAAATACTAATTTTAAAATTAATCAATACTTATTTACCACATTGGAACGACCCAATTACTAATGACAAGAAAAATCCAGGTCCGGATTAAGAAAAAAATATAAAGTAATTATGACCTTGAAACAACACCCTGTATATTGAAATTTTGAAAATTTGTTTGTGTAATTCAAAAGAGCATAAAAACTGCGTTAAAAGGTGCATGTCAAATTTTTGCACAGATAATTTAATTACGGCAATTTTGAAATGATATTAATTAATTCTGTCAAGCCCACAAGAAGCTACCAGAAAAATGAAGAACAATCCCAATGTACTTAGAAAATCGATTCGAAATATTTTAAAACGAGCAAGGAAATGCATCGAACAAAATGGCGGACATTTTGAGCAACTGTTATAGTTCAAATATTTTTAATTTATGTTAAATTGTTGAATTGTAACGAATTTTTGTTTTATTAGATATATCAGTTTTTTTAATTCTTTACTAAATCATTAAAATATCCCAATTCTCGCAATTCTAATTTTTAATGATGTGCTTATAGCTACAAATCCAGAGAATCTATGAAGCCAGCGTAGTAAATAAGTATTAAGTATTTTTAAAATAAGTATTGATTTATTAACATTAAATTATTATTAAAAGTTAACAATACCTGGTTTTTAATCTCAGAGTTCTTTAAAATTTCAATATAATTTCAAAATTGATGTAATTAAATCAACGGCGACAAAATTAAAATAAGCCTTTAATCACAGTTTTCCATGCTCTTTTAAAATGCGCAGACAAATTTTTAAAATTTCAATATACAGGGTGTTGGTTCAAGGTCACAATTACTTTGTATGTTTTTCTTAATCCGGACCTGGATTTTTCTTGTCATTAGTAATTGGGTCGTTCCAATGTGGTAAATAAGTATTGATTATTTTTAAAATGAGTATTTATTCATTAACTTTAATAATTTATAACTAAAAGTTAATAATATCTGCTTTTTAATGTCAAAATTCTTAAAAAATTCAATATAATTTCAAAATTAAAGTCATAAAATTGTCTGGCCGAAAAATTGAAGCGAACCATTAAACTTACTTTTTTGTGCTCTTTTCAAATATGCAAACAGATTTTCAAAATTTCAATATACAGGGTGTTGTTTTAAGGTCACAATTACTTTATAATTTTTTGTTAATCCGGACCTGGATTTTTTTTATGGTTAGTATGTTGGTCGTTTGGGTTTTTAGTGAGACATATGGGTACCAAATATTAAAAAAATATACAGGGTGGTTCTAAAGTTGTGGCTTAGGAAAGAAATGGGCAAAATCGATAAAACACCCTGTAACTCGGTTATAAAAGTAGGTAGGGCAAAAAATGTACTATATCTAGAACCGGCTCGGTGACCTCTATTCACCATTAAAATATTTCCGTTTCCCAATGAAACACCCTGTATAGAATTATTATGAACAATAAAATAACATTTCAACAAATTTTAAGAATAACTGTTACAAATGCTAATTCCAGGTAGAAAGGTGAGAACAAGAAAGGTCTTTCTATTTATATTTAAATGAAAATCATGGGCTCTTTAATATTGTAAAAGGTTTTACTTCTTATTTTTTACCTTACTAAAATTATAATGAAAACTAGCACATTAAAATTTTAAAACAATGCTCTTGAAAATTAGAACTTTTCGACTTGTAACATGATTCTTCCAAACCAACGAATTGTTGTAGTTTATTTCCAAAAAAATATTTGTCAGTTTTGTTATTGTTGTTTTTTTTTAGTAATACATAAATACCAAGTTATTTTTTTATTCCAAATCTTACAGCCTAGGTCAATTGACATGCCTTCAGCCTGTGTTCCAGGCTGAAGTTTTTGCTTTGGTTGCCTACATTGATGAAATCTTAGGTTGAAACTCCACAGCAAAAATAATCAATGTGTACGCAGATAGCCAAGCGCCACTCACTAAATAAAAACTGGCGAGGAACTGCAAATCTGACCTCAACATCCTATCAAAAGACAATAAAGTGTCTTTAATATGGGTGCCGAGTCATGAAGGGGCGCATTGGAATGAAATATCAGATCTGTTGGCAATACAAGGCTCAAGAGAGACCTTTGCAGGTCCAGAACTTTCTGTATCACCATTAAGGTGCTAGAAAAAAGAAGGTTTAGAAGTGGCTAATAATGAATCATCAAAAGAAATGTAGAGGCACACAAGGGCAAATCCAGACTAAAAAAAATAATCAAGAATATTGATAAAAAAGTGTCGGAAAATTTGATGAACTTCAATAAAAGAGAGATCAGATCGGTCGCTGAAATCGTGATTGGACATTGCTGTTTAAGTATCCACCTATACAAACTAGATAAAGTGAATGAACCATAGTGCAGAAAACGAGAAATAGACAAAGAGACTGCTATACATTGGTCACTTGAGGTTTGAACTAGAAGATGTCCTAAAACTACTAATATAGACCAGGGCGCATCTGTAAAAATATTAGTACATTTGGACGTTGAGAGGTGACTCAAATTTTTTTGCAGAAATTGCTTGAAACTAACTCATATAATATTTGAGTTATCCTCCCTCTCAAAAAGTCCGGAACATTGTTTAAATAATCAAACTGTCAAAAAATGAAGGAAAAATTCGATTTTTTTCTTCGTTTTTTGATAATTAGTTTAAATGTATTCATTTCCGAGAAAAGTTGTACTGACATAAAAGTTGCGTAATTAAATTTTCTACACTATAGAATTAGTTAAAATTTTTTAAAATAGTCACCCTTGTTGCAAAATAGCAATAATTGAGAAAAAACCATACAAAAGCAAATATTCGCATTTTACGTTTTTCAACCATTTATGCTACACTTAGGACCTTCATAATATGTCACCCAGAAAAACTTTATAATACAGTAAAACAATATTGTAGATTTCATTAAGATCGGTTCAATAGATTTTGCAAAATAAATTTTGCAATCCAGCTTTCGCAAAAAAAATTCATTTTTGCCAAATGTTACAGGACTGAAAATAAAGCAGATATTAAGTTGAAATTTTTTTGCGTATAGAATTGTACTGTACCTTTCATTTGCAATTTTCAAAATTAAAATCGATTAACTACCACGGCGTCAGGAATTTTTTTAAATAAACATTAATTATTGGTGCTACGCGCAGGACAGCGGATAGTTTGCTCTGATTGGGCATTCCAATGACCTTTGATAATAATTGATACATTTTAATTTTTATTACATTTCGATATAAATAAATAAATTTGTTTATTGCAAAATAAAAAAACATACTCTATCCTTTAAAATAATACTTTTTTTAGGAAAGACTTTGTTCATATATTTTAACTTAGAGAATAAAAGCTTATCATTTTTAAACATATGCAATTGTTTAAACAATATTTCACAAACAATAATAAAATTAGTTTAATTTTTTTGTAATTAAAATATTAAAATACAACAAAATATAGAGTAAGAAATTAATATATTAGATAAAGATTGGAGGAAATTTTGGTGGAAATCAACTTGTGTGAATCGAACACCGCTGTCCTGTGCGTAGCACCAAAAATTAATGTTTATTTAAAAAATTTCCTGACGCCGTGGTAATTAATCGATTTTAATTTTGTAAATTGCAAATGAAAGGTACAGTACACTTCTATAAGCAAAAAAAATTCAATTTGCTATCTGCTTTATTTTCAGTCCTGCAACATTTAAAAAAAAATCATTTTTTTTGCGAAAGCTGGATTGCAAAATTTATTTTGCAAAATTTATTAAACTGATCTTAATGAAATTTACAGTGTTATTTTAATATATCATAAAGTTCTTCTGGGTAAAATATGAAGGTCCTAAGTGTAGCATAAATGGCTGAAAAACGTAAAATGCGAATACTTGTTTTTGTATGTTTATTTTTAGCAATTATTGCTATTTTGCAACAAGGGTGACTATTTTCTAAATTTTTAACCAATTCTATATTGTAGGAAATTTAATTACGCAACTTTTGTGTCGGTACAACTTTTTTCAGAAATGAACAGTTTTAAAGTTATAACCAAAAAACCAATAAAAAAATCGAATTTTCCTTTATATTTTGACATTTTGATTATTTAAACAATGTTCCGGACCATTTTGAGTGGGAGGATAACTCAAATATTATTATTTGAGTTATTTTCAAGCAATTTCTGCAAAAAAAATTGAGTCACCTCTCAACTTCCATCTCAAAACCGATGGGCCCTGGACTAATAAGAAAACTGTTGATCTTCGTTGATGCCTCAAGACTTATTTAAGAGTTCAAGGAAAAAACAAGGTGTGGTACAAAGACATGTCGACTAAGTGCTAGAGAGTTGCCTGGTTCAAGAAGAAGAAGAAGAAGTTGATTCTAAATTATTTATAAAACATATATGACCAAAGTGGAATTTCTAAATAATGAGAGTGGTTTATACTAGCTGAAAAAATCAGTAATTATTTCATAACAGTTTCTAATGTTAGATATCCATACATTACTCACCGATTGAGATAAAATACGTAGGGGTCGACAAGACAAGAATTATTGTCTAGACAACAACTTCTTGTCTTGTCTTGAGAAAAAATTAAGAAATTAAAAAAAAAAACTTGTCTTTACGTTTTCTTGACATTTTATATCTTGTCTTGACTCAAGAAATTTCAAGATCTTGAAATTTTTTTCGCGTTGTGTGTGCGTTTTTTTATTGCGTTGCGTGTGCTATAACACGGCCACTGGGAGGAGTCCCGATCGAAAATCTAAATAAATGCAAAATATTAGATAAAAATGGGTTCTGATCAGTAAATTTTGTCAGTATCTGAGAAGCTTTAAAACACTTTCTTCAATACTCGAAGGGGAAAAATATTGCATACTCCCATTGGTGGTAATTGGAGTAAACTTACTTTTAGACCAACTGGAAATATTGGGCTCATTAACTTGATAATTAAATTGATAGACACACTACCGACGAGTAATTAGTTTACTTCATTCAAGCTGCAAGAGATAAAATAATGAAACACTATAAAAAAACTAATTGGATATACTGTATAGTTCTTATTTTGGATCCTCGGCATAAAGTAGAGGCATTTTCCTCTTCATCTTAAAGAAAGCTTCTACAATCAGAGATAGTACAAAAATTTAAAGAAATATTTAAAGCTTACTATTTTAATAAATCCCAAAATTATCTACAGAATCCAATACCAGAGCCAGGCACTTAGTCTGAAAAAAGAAGTAAACGAATTTGGTTTAGATATTACTTACCTATTTAAGAGCGCTGACAATGATAACTTATAGTCTTGGAAGCTTGAAATTGAAAAATACATAAATGAGCCTAGGTCAGAATATACTGGTCTGAGAATATAATTAATTGGTGGAGAAGACACGAAAATATCTACCCGTCATTATTGAAAATGGCCAAGGATTTCTTGGAACGCCAGCAACATCTTTACCTGCGGAAATGCTATTTTCAAGGGCAGCTTTAACAATAACAAAGCCAAGAAATCAGCTAGGCGTTGACTCCATGAGAAGTGTTATCTGCCTTAATTCATGGCTTATCAATTCCGATTTAAAAATGTGATAAATTTGTTATTTAAAATAAAATCTAGTTTTCAATTTTATTTACAACAGGATTAGGTAAGTATCATTCATTATTATTTTTAATTTACATTTTTGTAAATCGATTTAGCAAAAAAGTGTTCAATAAATTATAATATGTTATGGTATATTAAAATAATATTATCTTTTTCACAAATGAATACGTTCTCGAGTTTTCATTATTAGTCAAGATATTTCAAGATTTCTTGTTTTCTTGACAAGAAATTTTGGTATTGATATAAAATTTCTTGTCTTGCCTTGAAATCTAAAATTACTTCTTGTCTTGATTTTGTCTTGAAATCAAGACAAGATTAAGACAAGATCTTGAAATTTTCAAGAAGTTGGCGACCCCTAAAAATACGTGACTCAGGTCAAAAAAAAGAATGTGTGTGTACTTTGTACGCACGTAAGAAGTTATACTTCTATTATAATATAATTTCAACGAAATAAATATACGTACTTAACAGTTACAATACAAAAAATTAACAATAATTACCAAAAATTAACCAAAACTTAACAATGCCAAATATTAAAAAAAAAAGAAAAAATTATGAATCGTCCGGGATTTGAACCCGCAATCTCGCGATTTTTTGATCTCTGGTCCAATGCTCTACCAACAAGGTCATCAAGCCGCATGCTACTTACCTTTCAGATATACATAATTATACATCACGGTGACAAGTGAAATATAAAAATAGATGTTTTATTATTTTACGCCCAAGGAAGACAAATCTAAAGACACAAAATTATAATAAAAAAACCATTTAAACCACCTTTTTCAAATTGCGCAAGTTGTATTATTAATATTAATGTTAATAAATGAAATATAAATATTTTGACGTTTCACAATTTGACAATTCACTTTTAACTGCAGTGCCTTAAAAATTTTAAAGCACTAGTGCCTTAAAGTAGCATTTTTAACGCTCCTACGGAGTCCTAAAAATTGCATTTTTAACACGTTTGTAGGAAAATATATTTTAAAACACTAATATATTCTTTCCACACCTTTTCTGGACTGATACATACATAAATTAAAACATTTTGAAGTATAACTTCAAAAATATAATATAAAAACTATTTAAAAAGGCAGTATAACTATTAACTAACCTTTTTTGTTTCTCTTCCCACAAATTTTAAAACGCAACAACCACACATAACCAAACCGTCAACCGTCCAAACCACAGCTGCGCTACAGCTGCCATATTGGATAATTTTTGACATGTCATTTGAACATCCAATCAGAACAAAGTTATAATGCGCATGCGCCCGGATCGTAGGTTTTAACATATAAAAATTCACCCTCATATCGCGCGTAAAGAAGTATAACTTCAAAAATACATTAATAGTAATACCAGTATTTTGCACTGGATCTCACAAATATTTAACAAATCAGGTGTTTGTCTAAAATTTAAATAGTGACGCTAAATATTGCAATAAAGTAGTAATACTACTTCAACGTATTGCTTAACCGGACTATAAGGAATCTCTCTCTGCAAACAAATTAATCTCATATTAAAGATAAGCTCACATGCAGCTAGCCAGCGCCAGCGATATGAAATTAGTCACTTTTAGCTGACTGGACATGGTACAGTTTCACAAAAGGATAAGATTTGATGGATTAAATGCCGTCGTTTTAGTAGCAACTGTTAAAAACAAACACATTTGCCAAGGGAATGTATGCGGCTTGAACAAGCCGCTTGTATCATGATGTATGCATTAAAAAATAACATGGTAGTTACAACCGACATTTAATATTAGATGTAAACTATTAAAGAAGACAAATAGAAGTTTTTTATAGTATGATAGCACATAGTGGAAAATTTCGAAAGAATGGCTGCTACCCAAAAAACACAACACAATTAAAGAGAGATTGATGCTTTAAAAGATTTTTTTACGAGCGATGCATGAACGTGTCTACAAAAACTAGACGATGACATAACTGGATACCAACTGGGATTTATAAAAGCTTTGGCACTAGATAGGCATTATTATTTACTATACAAACACTCATAAAGCGGTGTTGAGATGTCAACTATGACGTATTCATGTGTATGGTTGACTTTGAGAAAGCCTTCGACAAAATACAACACAGAAGGCTTGCAAACATATTACGGAACACAGAAATAGATGATCGGGATGTGAAAGTCATTACAAATTTATACCGATATCGGAAAGGCATAATTCCAGTAGACCAACAAAAATCAAAAGCGATTCAAATAAGCAAAGGATTACAAGAAGACGAAACAATCTACGTGAAAGAAAAAGCTTTTAAGCTACATGCATACAATTACTTAGAATGTGATATTTTTACAAGGCCCGAAAGTGATATTTTTCAGTTCGAGTCATGTAGGGAAACCTGAAAAACACTCATTTTCGGCCACGTAACGTACAATATTTTTTTAACATTGGCATTTGGATGTAAGACTAATTTGTTATTTTATTTTTTGTAATAAAGTGATTGACATACTAAAACTAGATACTGAATACAACCAACAAGTTTGACAAAGAACAAATAATTAAAAATTTACTATCACTTCATAATGTATAGCAACGTTGTTTACCATAGAAAAAAATCAAAATAGGATGTATTATACAGGGTCTCCCGAAAAGATTGGTAATAAATTTTACCACACATTCTGGGGTCAAAAATAGTTCGATTGAACCTAACTTACCTTAGTACAAATATGCTCATAAAAAAAGTTACAGCCCTTTGAAGTTACAAAATGGAAATCGATTTTTTTTCAATATATCGAAAACTATTAGAGATCTTTTATTGAAAATGGACATGTATCATTCTTATGTCAGGAACATCTTAAAACAAAATTATAGTGAAATTTGTCCACCCCATAAAAAATTTATGGGGATTTTGTTCCCTTAAACCCCCCCAAACTTTTGTGTACGTTCGAAGTAATTCATTATTGTGGTACCATTAGTTAAATACAACGTTTTTAAAACTTTTTTGCCTCTTAGTATTTTTTCGATAAGCCAGTTTTTATTGAGATGCGGCTTCTTTTTCAATATATTTACGTAAAAATTTTATGGGGGTTTTGTTCCTTTAAACCCCCCGAATGTTTGTGTACGTTCCAATTAAACTATTATTGTGGTACCATTAGTTAAACACAGTGTTTTTAAAACTTTTGCCTCTTATGCCCGATTTCACCAACGATACCTAAACAGTTGCCTTATTAAGTAATTCTTATCGATAGGAACTTCCTAAGTCAATACCTAAAAACAATAGCGTTTCATAACTAAAAGAACTGCTTATCCAGGAAATTCTTTCCTAGGTATTAATTCGGGTACGTTTTAACTATTTTTGATAAATAAAAAGAAGAATAAGATGACATTTCCTTACTTTTTCGATTATTTGTCATTATTGTTTGTTTGCCAATTTGGTTTTATTCAGTTTTGTACTGTTATAATTATTTTATTTAGTACTTGGTTATTTGTGAATTAAGTTTGTATATATAATAAATATAGTCTTGTATGTTATTTGTATATGTACAGTGAAATGGAAGAAAAGAAAAGAGTTGTAAATTTCACATAGGACGAAAAATTAAAGTTAGTTGAATTGTCATTAACGAAATAATTTTAAAAAAATAATATGTTGAAAATTGCTTTTTAGTATTAATTTTTAATGACACACTTTTGGTGATATCATGAATGGGTTTTTGAAACACAACACTAGTTTGTTAGGTAGTATGTAGACTACATAATTTTGTCAATAGACCTGTAAAAAACTCCCAAATGATTTTCCATATTATTTTCCATCACATATTATATTATTAATAAAAAAGATAATACAAAATTACAACTAATATACCTAATATTACAGAATAACAAAAAAATTAAGGAAGAAGCAAATTATTGACAAACGTCATAAGTACATTAATCAAAATTGTAAAAATATAACCTGACTGTCAACGATAAGTAATACCTCAAGTTTAGGGAGATCGAAAACCGTATCCTAACGTAAAATGCTTAAGCGGTTTAAGCAATTCTTATCGTATGGTGAAATCCGTTTTAGAGTTAGGAAGTACCTAAACCCACTTAGGTAATTCTTAAATATTTAGGTATCGTTGGTGAAATCGGGCATTAGTCTTTTTTCATAAGTCACTTTTTATCGAGATGTAGCTTCTTTTTCAAACTATACTTAAAAATATAAATTATAAATAAATTTTCAGATTATTAACAGGTCTCTACAAATCGTACTTAACCATATACAAATATGTGGTGGATTCGACAAATATTCAAAATATCTCGATAAACACTGGCTTATCGAAAAAGTAATAAGAGGCAAAAATTTTTTAAAAATAATGTGTTTAACTAATGGTGCCACAATAATAATTTTATTGGACCGTACACAAAAGTTTGGGGGGTTTAAGAGAACAAAACCCCCACAAAATTTTTATGGGGTGCAGAAATTTTACTTAAATTTTTTTTAAGATGTTGCTGCCATAAAAATGCCACATGTCTATTTACAATCAAAAATCTCGAGTTTCGATATATGAAAAAAAATCGATTTTCATTTTGTAACTTCAAAGGGCTGTAACTTTTTTTGTGTGCACTATTGTATATAGGTAAGTGAGGTTCAATCAACCTATTGTTGACCCCAGAATATGTGGTATAATTTATGACCAATCTTTTCGGGACACCCTGTATAACAGCGATCGAAAATGTAAAAAATACGGATCGGAAAAGGTTTTATCGCTCCTATCGTCTAATCTGAAATTAGATTTTAAGTATCACCCACAGTTTTCCCACAATATATCACTGGTTTATTTTACATTATAATAATTTGTAAAAGACAAAATAACGGAATACATTTAAATTATATATTAATAGAATAATACATCTTATCTAATTCTTATCTTGTAATAGTATAGGTATGTACAATCATTTCAGGAGATAATGCTTTGCATTGCAATTTCATTCTCTTTCTTTTTGCAATAGTAGCTTTTTCTCTTATTCGAGGCACTCTTTTGTTCCAGGTATCGTCCCTGGTATCGTTTCTCCATCATCTTGATATCATTGAATCATTGACCTTGTGCTTCACGGATATCACTCAGATTTTCAGGAAAAAAGTCAAGATGGTTATACAAAAAGTGGATTTTGCGACTCATTAGACATCTCAAAACTTATCTAATAAATTAGCCACTATAAGCTCGTAGTTAGGGTCTTTCACATTATTACCTAAAAACTTGGTTACAAGTTTTTTGGATGCAATCCAAGCTTCTTTTTCCTTAGCAGTCTTCTTAGTTTCACAGTTTCACCATGTATTTACGCAATAATTTTAAATGTTAAATTGTGAAATAATGGTGAGTGATACAGTATTTTTAATATGATTTTCAGACTCAGCACACTAAAATACCTAAGATAAAGGTAACTTTATCAAAAAAGTTTTTACATCATTGGCCTGTGTAATTCGTTAAAAAAAAAAGAATGTGTGTGTACCTACTTTGTAGGCATGTTAGAAGTTATATTTCTATTACATGATTTCAACGAAATAAATATATTTTATCGCCAACTGTCACTAAAGTCATTCATTATTGTACTCATTTGCCCTCATTTGCGGCAGTAAAGTTACACTTTATTGCACTGAAAGAAGAATTTTACTTTACCTGCCGCGATTAATCGAGATTGAATGTAAGTGGTCAATGGCAGTAATCGATTATTCATTTGAGTTAACTTACAATTTATGTTAACTTATAATTTATTAAAAATATTGTACAAAATTTACGACATTGTTAATTAAATTTATGCTAAAAAGTGAAATTCTGTAGTATTTTGTATTATGTTCATATAACATAAATTAAAACATGACCGATTTAGTAATTATTCAATATTGATAACTATCGATTAAAAATCGAAAGCGGCCATCACGCAAAAGTCATCTGTCATCACTGTCATAAAATTTTTATTACGTCTAAAATTTAAAAAACTTTTAAATTTTAAATTGTAGGTAAGTGTTACCCAATATCAAATTGTTGGTGATAAAATTTTGTATGCACCACGTCAGTAAAGACTCTTTACTGACTAGGTACATGAATAACTATTAAACAGTTTATTTGTATTTTATTTGAATATTAAATTAATTTTAATGCTTACTACTTTCCAAAAATTTTTAATAAAACAACACCAAAAATTAAAAAATTAGTTTTGTCTGTCTAGTTAAATCCTATCTTATTGAGACATCACTTATAATCTTCCCGACTTCACAACAAATCCTAACACCCTTAACCAAAACATATAGTTATAATTTGTAAGCATCTCGAAATGTTTCTGGGGTATAATCTGATATTTCCAGAAGCCGTCTTTGTGACAAACGAACCAGTTGAAAAGGATGTTCTAAATATCTCTTGGGAAAATTCTTTAACTTTATTAGAAATTCAAGAGGGCTTCAGTGGAAAGTAGGTTTCCATTTTATTAACTCAATTAATCAGAAAAAGACAAGTCTCCAATGGATGCTCTTCACATGTCACATGGGAGCTGAAAATTGCAGAAAGTCGGTTAAAACTTTTCAGTTGCAAACTTTATCACTTAAATTCGATTTGTTAAGAACTTTAAAATTCGGTATTTGTTACTGATTCCTAATAGTACAAACTTTTTGAAATAAAGTTACCTACATGATAATTGTATATCACGAACGCAATAAGAAAACAGATATTTTATTTTGAATTTATTTTAAGTTAAGTTTTAGAAGAATATTTTACGTAGCATGTAGTATATTAATATTTTTTGTTCTGTTCAACAGAAATTATAAAACACATGGGAAAAAACACTATTTTAAAGATGTTACGAAAACTTTTCGGTCACATAAAAGTTAATCAAATAAAATCTTTTCGAAAAAACAAGATCTTCTCTAAATAGTGGTAAAAGGGTAGGTACAGATCCCAGTTCAGTGCCCGATTAAAAGCTTAGGAAAAAGATTTTAGCAGCTGTCCGTAGTTTCGAACAAAGCTCTTTCATATCATGGTTTTAGTTGAGCTTAATTGGATGTATTTCCAAAGAAGAACGAGGATTTCACATTTGTTTGTTAATATTTGAACGCTTTTAGGGAATTATAAAAGATAGTTGAAAATAGGCGAAATTAGAACTAGTGTTCTAAACGTATCTTGTGGTTAATTACGTTTAAAAATTTAAAAGTAATTTCTAATTGCAAAAAAGCAATTTTCGTTACATTGTAACGTTATAAACGTCACACGTTTATTACATCGTGTGGATCCTTTTTCGCCTTTTTTGGTTGATATATTATTTTTGACGAATGACGTTTTTTTAACTTTACCTAATATTAGAAAGCATGGGGTATTCGATAAAAATTGGCTTATCGAAAAAATACTAAGAGGCAAAAAAGTTTTAAAAACGTTGTGTTTAACTAATGGTACCACAATAATGAATTAATTGGAACGTACACAAAAGTTTGGGACGGTTTAAGGGAGCAAAACCCCCTTAAAATTTTTATGGGGTGCACAAAATTTCACTTTTTTTAAGATGTTGCTGCCATAAGAATACCACATGTCCATTTTCAATGAAAAATCTCTAAGAGATTTCGATATATGAAAAAAAAATCGATTTTCATTTTGTAACTTCAAATGAATGAAAGACTTACAGAGATGGGGAGTGAAATGTCAAATATCAAATAGGACATAATAGGAGTCAGCGAAGTGAGAAGTAAAGGAGAAAGTCTGAAGACCCGAAGTACAGGGCATCTTTTCTGCAGTATGGGTAATGAAGAAACATCAGAGGGAGGCATTGGGTTTTTTATACATAGAAAGCATAGCGATAAAAATTATATCTATTAAAGGGATGTCGAACAGAGTTGCCTACTTAACAGTACAACTCAATAAAAGATGCAGCATTAAAATAGTTCAAGTCTATACACCAACAACCACCCATTCAGATGAAGAAGTCGAAGAATTCTACGACGATATTTCAATAGCCCTAAACGGCGTACCCACACAATACGTGATAGTATGTGGTGATTTCAATGCGAAAATAGGAATCAAAGCAGGTCCAGAAGAAACATCACTTGGACAATTTGGACTAAATGGAACGAATGAAAGAGGAGAGGAGAGACCTTAATTGGTTTTCTCCTTCAGAATAATCTAGTCCAAATGAATAGCTTTTTCTATAAGAAACCCCATAGAAGATAAACCTGGGCAAGCCCAGATAATAAAACAAAAAACGAAATTGACTTCATAATTACAAACAAAAAAGAAATCATCGAAGACGTAACGGTCCTAAATGCATTCAACACTGGTAGTGACCACAGAATGGTAAGAGCAGAAGTTAAAATAAGCACAAAAAAAGAGAGGTGCAAATCAAGAAATCTTGTTACAGAAAGAAATGATCCAAATGGAGAGCAAAAGAGAGAAATAAACCGAGAAGTCAAGAAAGCAATAAGAAAAGATTTAAGAAAGTATAATATACTAAAAATCGAACAAACCATAGAAAATAATAAAGGCCTAAAAATCTGCGAAGAAAACTAAATAATGGAAAAAGTCAGATTATTAAATTAAAAACCAAAAAGGGCGAAATAACAATAAATAGAGAGGAGCTTTTAACAATAGTAATAGACTTCTATGGAGAACTTTATAAAAGCAGACGGATGAACCAAACACATCTAAAAGATGAAGTAAGCAAAACAATATTAAATCAAGGCTCTGAACTCATGCCAGAAATAACTGTCAGTGAAATTAGACAAGCGATGAATAAAATGAAATCCAATAAACCACCAGGAGACAATGGAATAGTGATCGAGGCTGTTAAGAATGGCGGTGAACCTCTAATGAGAAAAATAAAAGATCTCTTTAATCTATGTTTGACAAAGAAATCCATACCATCTGAATGGAATAGAGCCAAAACAATTCTTCTGCACAAAAAAGGAAAAAAACTGATCTTAAAAATTACCGGCCAATCAGTCTGTTAAACTATCTTTATAAACTTTTCACGAGAGTAATCAACCCAAGATTAGACAAGAAATTAGACCTAATCAAAGTAGAGAACAAGCTGGATTCAGAGCAAACTGTGGAACTAACGATCACCTCCAAGCAATAAAACAACTCATCGAAAAATCCATAGAATATAACAAGCCCTTACTTTTAGCATTCGTAGATTTTTACAAAGTATTCGACTGAGTAGAACTCGACAGTGTTATATAGAAGCACTAAACGAGAGCCGCATTGATAGCCGATATTCGAGGCTAATATGTAATATATATAAAAATGCGACAAGCTCGATACAACTACACGTTAACAGCAACGAAATAAAAATAAAAAGAGGTATCCGTCAAGGGGATACGTCGTCACCTAAACTTTTCATATCGGCTCTAGAAAAAGCGACCAAAACCCTCGAATGGGTGATACAGGAATAAATGTGGACGGAGAGATGCTACACCGCCTAAGCTACGCAGACGATATAGTTCTGATTGCAGACGATTTGGGACAAATAAAGAATATGTTGAAAGAACTTAGTACAGCATGACATAAAATAGGCTTAAAAATGAATATTACAAAAACAAAATATATGACGAACTTAGTACCAACTAAACACCTTGATATACAAAATTAACAAATCGTTCAAAATGAAGTCAAATATACATGTATATCAGGGTCACGAAATTAAGATAGGTAGGACAATCAAACCACCGAAGTATCCAGAAGAATAATACAAGGATGGGCAGCATACGGAGCTCTTAGGAACATTTTTAAGATTGACATTCCAACTAACATGAAGAAATAAGTTTTCGACCAATGCGTGCTACCGGTGATGACCTATGGTGCAGTCGCTCAAAAAGAAAAACGCACAAAAACTAAGAGTAGCGCAGAGAAGAATGGAGCGATCAATGATAAGGGTCACTCTGCGAGACAGGATTAGAAACGAAGATTTACGAGCGAAGACCAAAGTCATAGACGTCATTGAAAGAAGCTGTTACTTAAAGTGGAAATGGGCTGGACACGTTGCCAGAATGAAGGACGAAAGATGGACTCGTAGACTAGTTGAATGTAGACCAAGAGCCGATAAACGTAGCAGAGGAAGACCACACACACGATGGCAAGACGACTTACGAAAGACAACAAAAAACTGGATGCAGAAAGCACAAGATAGAACACTTTGGAGACAAACAAGGGAGGTCTATGTCCAGCAGTGGATTGGGAGAGGCTGATGATGACCTTCAAAGGGCTGTAACTTTTTTTGAGTACACTTTTGTACTAAGGTAAGTTGGATTCAATCAATTTATTTTTGTCCCCGGAATGCGTGATTTAATTTATGACATACCTTTTTGAAACACCCTGTATAACTACTATATTGCTTTTTCAGCATCATTGAAGTTACTTTTCCAACGTTCCGAATGCACACCATGTTTAAGTATGCGAAACCGATTGTCCAAGGTACAATAAACTGATTGTGAGTCAATTTTAATTTCTTTTACCTAATTTAAATGGACTCTCATGTGCTACCCGTTAATTAATTATGGAGAAAAGCAATCAGTTTTTCCGACCCAGGATAGAGATAAAGGAAAATATAATGGTGATTGTATTTTTTAAATGAAATTAATTCCCGACGAATTTTTATTATTTATTACCTTTATGAAAAGCAGCTACATTAATTTTTAATGACCGACGCCACTGTATGTAGTAAAACATGGGGACGTTTTGTTTTATATTCATCTGGAGCTTAACCTCCAAGTATTACCGTTTGATTGGATCATTTCAAATTTAATAGGATGAACAAATTTATGTTCGGCTTTGGGAAAAGATTTACGACATTGTAAGGGGACCAAATTTGGAATTGAATAAAGCAAATAAAATTAGAAGGCTCGCTTGTCACCCAGCCAAAGTTTTTGTAACAGATATAATTATCGTAATGTCCTACTTATTCCATCTGAAGATATAATAAATATGTATAGTTGTCGTTTTTTATTATTCCAGTAACAAATTTTTTTTGTTAGATGGCATTATACGGGGGTTAATGGTGACGTTGTATTTTCTCCTAATTTTAAAAAATTCTGTGGAAAAATTGGAGGACTGATTTTGTTTCATACTCCTTTTTTATTATCCTGGAGGTATCACAAAGTTTTGTTTTTTTTTAATTATCCGAATATCTCTTTTCTTATAAGAGCTGTAAATAAAAACACTGCTTTGAAGGTTTATTTTACTAAAAATATCAAACGCACTAAAATGAACAAAACAAAACAAAATTAACAGAACAAAACAATTCAGTAGCGGGTACGTCCACCTCTTGCAGCAACGACTGCTCGCAATCTGTTTGGCATCGAATAAAGGTGTGTTATCTTTGCCTGGAGAATAGGCCGATATTCCTCCAGCAGGGCCAAAACTGTACCAAATTTTCTGGATGCCTAGGACGACAGCCAATAGCTTTTTTTAATTCATTTCATAAATACTCAATAGGATTGAGATCTGGGCTGAATGCGGGACATTCTTATCTTATCAATCCAACCTCCATTTTATAAGTCAATCAGTGTTTTTATTTACAAAAAATGGTACAGCTCTTACAAGAAAAGAGATATTCGGATAATTCAAAAAGCCAAATTTTAGTGATGCCTCTGGGATAATATGACAGGACTATGAAACACAATCAGCTCTTCCATTTTTCCACAGAATGTTTTAAAGTTAGGAGAAAATACAACGTTTCCATTCACCCCGTATAATGCCACCTAAGCAAAATTTTTATATTACCGGAGTAATACTAAAGGATACCAATATATGTACCTACAAACTGGTGTAAGAGCCTTGAAAATCGGAGTACAAATAATAAAGTTATAAATTGTCAAACTTAATCAAAAATTTTGGGTGGCCGAATTTTGTGCCGGTGAGTGTATATAGGTATGAAGGTGGATGTTTTTATGTCCTATAATATATACCCTATTCCACGAACATACGCCTGTTTTGGATTACTTCGACAACGAATATTTTACTGTGCAAAATAAGAAGAACGAAAGTAAATTGCAAATTACATTGTTGTTTATTGGAATAATTATTAGCGCCATTTACTTTCGTACTTCTTATTTTGAACAGTAAAATATTCGTTGTCGAAGTAATCCAAAACAGGCGTATGTTCGTGGAATGGTCCATAGTATCAAATTCTGATTATTATATGTATTTGTGCAATAATTCTATATGTTATGTGGTTCTGCGTTTGAGAGTGTTCTTAATAATTCGTTTTTTTAATGTATTAAATCTTGCCCAAATTCTTTCGCTCTTTGAGCATCTTTAGGGGAATTTCGTCAAAATTCGACAATATTTTTAAAACATATAACACACACTAGACAAAGCACAAACAGATTACAATATTTTGAGCAAGGCTACATTCTTTAAAGAATTAAGGTTCAAAAATGATGTATGTTCCCAGATTTAACGGAATATTTAGATGGTAAATCATATATTATGACAATATTTTTGTCATATGTCACCTGAGCAGTTTCGTTAAAAGTGGGAACATCCATTATTTTTGAACCTTAAATCTTTAAAGAATGTAGCCTTGCCTAAAATATTTTAATCTGTTTGTTCATTGTCTAGTGCTTGTTATATGTTTTAATTTTAATTAATATCTACGCCATCCCTGAATATCTTTCCCATCTTTTGACTAAATATCCCTAAAGATGCTCTGAAAGCGAAAGAGCTTAGGTAAGATTTAATAAATGCCTGTGTTCTATATCTGCTTTTTATTTTTAAAATTCTTCTGGAAGTATTGGCAACGAAAATCTGCTGCATTCTGCTGATGAATGTGCTCCATTTTTTTTTTCATTTAGTAGAATGAGAGCTACTCCTTTGATTTTTCTCTTTTCATGCCTGTTTCCTTCATGTGACTAATCCCATACACAGTGCCGGTGCTACGGTATAAGGTGCTCGTCTGTACAACTAGCATAGGCGCCCCCCTCCCCCCACCACACACACACACATACACACATACACACAGATATTCGTTGTTAGTACAACTCCAGCCTCGAGAACATTAGTTGCGTTAGCGGGTGCAGTGGACAAATTGTCGCCGACAATTTCTAACCTCACTTATGTAATATAAAAATAATACCGTTAATAGATAAATGTTCAAGGTATATTTACTTTTAATTAATATTAATAACTAATTATTAAATAATAATTGTTCAATATGAAGGTAAACAAATGTATAATATATTAGTTTTATTGTTGTGAGGACAGAAACAAAAAAGTTTATAATTGTAGTGACATTTAAATAGTTTTTAAAAGCAACAGATACGTAATAATTGTAAATGTATCATAGGTACCTACCTATTTGAACCTACCAAAATACATAGTATGTAATACTTTTATTTACATAATTTGATTACCATCAAAATTTCTATCAATGTTCACCTAATATATTGTTTTCTTACTCTATGTTTTGTTGTATTTTTTCAATTCTAAATCATTTCAATTCAAAATCAAAATAATTTAATTTAATTCAAAAATGTCAAAAGCTTAATCCGTTTAGTTAGTCGATCTTCGCACATAATGACACATTGCCTCCGTGGTGAAGCGTTTAAGGCGAATGAACCCCAATATACCAACCGTGCTGATAGCTAGTTCGAATCCCAATAAATTTTTTTATTTTTTTTATACATTTTGAGATTGTAAGTATATTTATTATATAATTTTATTTTCAGAAAATACGTATTTAGTTAAAAAAAATTCCGACAATTAATATTCAGAAATCATTTGTGGCATTTTTAATGTGTTTGTGTGTGTTTTATTCTTTTATTATTTTAATTTTTGGCACTGTTTTAATAAAAATGTTTGAGAAGTAGTAAGTATAAATTAGTTTAATATTTAAATAAAATATAAATAAAAAGTATATTAATTTCAACAAACTGGAACATGAAGTAAAAACCACTTCTATGTAAAAGGTATATTTACTAAAAATTTTTAGAATCCCAATGGATTCAATAAAATGAGTTCATCAGAACGTTTTCAAACCTATCGGTCCATCATCAGTGATCTAAAATCAAATAAGTAATCCCACTATTAAAATTAAAAAGATGGTTGAAATTGTGAAAGTTAAAAAATGTGGTTATGATTACTTACTTGAATACTTGCAAAATAGCCCCAGAACCAAACAATGGTTGTGATTATAAATAAATCTACATTATGTTGAAATAAATTTAAAATGGCTAAACGCCGATGTTAAAGGATTAAACCTCTGGGAACATGGTGAAACTCTACCCGAGGACCCAATCAACCATCTTCGGTCAAGGATGACTACTAAGTGTCAAAGCTATGTAAGGAAATGCTTGATGTGACATTGACAGTAAAGGAAGAAGGT
Source organism: Diabrotica virgifera virgifera (assembly GCF_917563875.1). Lineage (NCBI taxonomy): Eukaryota > Metazoa > Arthropoda > Insecta > Coleoptera > Chrysomelidae > Diabrotica > Diabrotica virgifera. The sequence continues at coordinate 25,278,186 of NC_065447.1, read as the reverse complement.
AGTCGAATTTTCTAGGAATTTTAAAAACAAAGTCATGATCCAGAAGAAGATATGTTAAAGCTTTTAATATCTGAAATTGTCTGTTAATTAAATCTATTGTTGTTTAAAATTAAAAGATAATGTGTTTTACAAAATAAAATTATTTTAACTGTAGGTAACTACAAATTGACTGTATCAAATAAAATTAACCTGATCAAAAAATTACAATATGATAAAGTGAGCTGATTAGTAGTAATAACAGAAATAAAATTAAATAAGTGGTGTTATAGAAGAAGTTTTAAATTTTGAAAAGGGATATTATTATATCAAGAAATTTATATGTCCACATCATGTGTATTGGTGGTTGTATAGGTAGTAGGGAAATTATTGTTTGGATGTAGGTGAAAATTAAAAAATTTTTTTATATAGATTGGAGTTAGGATAAAGTCAATCTGATAGTAGAAAATGTGATTCAGGAATGCAATTATTATGGAACAGTTTTAATGAAATTGAGAAAATTCTTGTGACAAACTGGTGAATATGTAAAATTGATAATAAATAATTGTAGGAAAACAGGTTGCCCAGTTGATACAAACTAAAATTTAATTAGTATAGAAAACAATAGGTGTAATGAATGAAATAGAATTAATAAAACAAAATTAAGAGAATGAATATTGTTATAATTTGATTAAAGAATGACTGAGTTTAACTGTGATAAATGAAATAAAGTGATGAAATGTTAGATGTGAAGATAAAAAATATATTTGGAAAAGGTCAAAGACAAAAAGCAAAGGAGTGTGAAGTAGGGTCAAAGCATAGGTGAAATGAGTGAAAGAGAAAGATTGGAGAGTTGGGTATGAGGGTTGAACTGAATGAAGAAAAGAAATGAAAGAAGTGTGAAAAGAGGGTATGGTAAATTAATTAGGTTTTGATTAAGAGGAGTTCATGTGGTTAGTAATGATTAGTATGTGTAAGGAGTTTGGAGCCAATAAGGGAACGAAGAAGATAGTTGACAGTGGGTAAATAGGATGAAGAAGATAGCAGATAGGATAGGAAAAGGGAAGGTATAACAAAGTAATAGGAATTATGAAAATAATTGACGGTGAATGGGGACAAAATTGCGGTTAAGGGATGTTTGTCGGTTAACACAATTGGGACTTTTCTTTAGGTCTTTGACAATTTCCAAATCCTCGTATAAGTCTAAACGGAGTGTATTTTTTTGTTGAATGTTGTGTATCAACTGGACCCCATCAGGAATCTTAAGTTCGTGTTTATTGACCTTTAAATGGTGTGAAAAAGCTGAAGTGGTATCTCTCTTACTGTGTTCTGCCGATCGGGTGGAAAGAGATCTATAAGTTCTACCAATGTAGGTAGCATCGCAGTCTGAACAAGAGAGTCTGTATACCCCACTACGGCTCATGTAATGGATAGGGTCTTTGGTGTTAGTTAAGCTTTTATTGAGGGTGTTATTGACTTTAAATGAGATTTTGATGTTATCACAAGAATTAGAAATGATTTGTTTGACTCTTTCAGATAATTTGGAGTTATTAAACGGTAAGGAGGCATAAATTGGAGTAGTTGTGGAAGATGATGAGAAAGCGGATTGTTGAAGTAACTTAAGTTCTCTTTTCTGTTGAAGTTTATGGATGATGTCTGGGTCATAACCATTGTTAACTGCAATTTGTTTGATGATGTTCAGTTCTTTGTTAAATTCAGGTGTAGATAGAGGAATAGAGTTTAATCTATGTATAAAGCTACGAAATGCAGAAAGTTTATGTGAAAGAGGATGGTTAGAAGTGGAATGGATAACGTGATCAGTCTGTGTAGGTTTACGGTAGATACCAAAGTTGAAGTGGTCATCTAGTCTGGTAATAGATATGTCCAAGAAGTTAATGGAGTTAGAAGATTCTAGTTCCATGGTAAATGTGATTTTAGGATGGATTAGATTGATTTTATGAAGTAAGTTGTGAGCTGAGTCGGAGTTACCAGATATGAGGACTAAAATGTCATCTACATAACGAAACCAATGTAATATCTCTGGATTTTTTGTGATATGATTGGATTCTAAATGATCCATAAAGACATCAGCTAAGAAAGGGGATAAGCAACTTCCCATTGCTAAACCATCTGGTTGTTGATAAAAGTTGTTGTTGAAGACAAAGTAATCTTGAGATAGGCAGATTTTGAGAATGTTTATAATAGATGAAGTGGTAGTGGAGGTCACCGAATTATTTAAAAGAAGCGAGTTGACCAGACTAATCGATTCATTTTTTGGGACTGAAGTGAATAAATTGCTAACATCAAAAGACAACATGACGATATTCGGATTAAGATTGACAAGTTGAAGTTTTTCAACTAATTGGCGAGAATTCAAAACAGTAAACTGTGGGGTGAAGTTAATAAAATTTTTAATAATGTTAAGAATGAATTTGGATAAAATAGAGACTGGAGTATTGATGAAACTGACAACGGGACGAATGGGAATGTCAACCTTGTGTATCTTTGGTAAACCGTATAACCTGGGAGTGAGTGGATTAGACGGAATTTTGGTGTAAGGTGCTTCATATTCAGAGAAGAATTTGACAGAAGAGACATCTCTCAAATGTCCAATTTTCAGATGACGAATTAAAACTCTTAAACCTCGGTCTTAAACACTCCATTCCCACCAATCTATCTATTAGAGATCTTGAGAGTCTTTCCATAGAGACCGACACTGTTATTCAAAATCTTTCCATTTCACTTACACAAAAAACATCAATCAGAAACTCTTGCATCCAAACTATCAACAAATTCAAAACTAAACTTCTCTCTAATAACAATTCTTCTATTTCCAACATCAATTCCTCTTCTACTTCCACGTCATCTTCATCTTTTCCCAATTTTTCATTTAACAAGTCTAAATCCCTTCTATCCACACTCAAATCTATTAAAAATAAAATCAAAAACCAACACCTCATTTTTAGTAAAGCAGATAAGGGTAACTGCCTTGTTATTTTAGACCAACAACTATACATCGACAAAGTCACATCATTCCTAAATAACAATAATTTTAATCTTCTCCCTGTTGATCCTTCAAAATCTTTTGTTTCAAAAATGAAAAACAATCTTAAACAGTTTACTGATTTCTTCTCTGAATATGAAGCACCTTACACCAAAATTCCGTCTAATCCACTCACTCCCAGGTTATACGGTTTACCAAAGATACACAAGGTTGACATTCCCATTCGTCCCGTTGTCAGTTTCATCAATACTCCAGTCTCTATTTTATCCAAATTCATTCTTAACATTATTAAAAATTTTATTAACTTCACCCCACAGTTTACTGTTTTGAATTCTCGCCAATTAGTTGAAAAACTTCAACTTGTCAATCTTAATCCGAATATCGTCATGTTGTCTTTTGATGTTAGCAATTTATTCACTTCAGTCCCAAAAAATGAATCGATTAGTCTGGTCAACTCGCTTCTTTTAAATAATTCGGTGACCTCCACTACCACTTCATCTATTATAAACATTCTCAAAATCTGCCTATCTCAAGATTACTTTGTCTTCAACAACAACTTTTATCAACAACCAGATGGTTTAGCAATGGGAAGTTGCTTATCCCCTTTCTTAGCTGATGTCTTTATGGATCATTTAGAATCCAATCATATCACAAAAAATCCAGAGATATTACATTGGTTTCGTTATGTAGATGACATTTTAGTCCTCATATCTGGTAACTCCGACTCAGCTCACAACTTACTTCATAAAATCAATCTAATCCATCCTAAAATCACATTTACCATGGAACTAGAATCTTCTAACTCCATTAACTTCTTGGACATATCTATTACCAGACTAGATGACCACTTCAACTTTGGTATCTACCGTAAACCTACACAGACTGATCACGTTATCCATTCCACTTCTAACCATCCTCTTTCACATAAACTTTCTGCATTTCGTAGCTTTATACATAGATTAAACTCTATTCCTCTATCTACACCTGAATTTAACAAAGAACTGAACATCATCAAACAAATTGCAGTTAACAATGGTTATGACCCAGACATCATCCATAAACTTCAACAGAAAAGAGAACTTAAGTTACTTCAACAATCCGCTTTCTCATCATCTTCCACAACTACTCCAATTTATGCCTCCTTACCGTTTAATAACTCCAAATTATCTGAAAGAGTCAAACAAATCATTTCTAATTCTTGTGATAACATCAAAATCTCATTTAAAGTCAATAACACCCTCAATAAAAGCTTAACTAACACCAAAGACCCTATCCATTACATGAGCCGTAGTGGGGTATACAGACTCTCTTGTTCAGACTGCGATGCTACCTACATTGGTAGAACTTATAGATCTCTTTCCACCCGATCGGCAGAACACAGTAAGAGAGATACCACTTCAGCTTTTTCACACCATTTAAAGGTCAATAAACACGAACTTAAGATTCCTGATGGGGTCCAGTTGATACACAACATTCAACAAAAAAATACACTCCGTTTAGACTTATACGAGGATTTGGAAATTGTCAAAGACCTAAAGAAAAGTCCCAATTGTGTTAACCGACAAACATCCCTTAACCGCAATTTTGTCCCCATTCACCGTCAATTATTTTCATAATTCCTATTACTTTGTTATACCTTCCCTTTTCCTATCCTATCTGCTATCTTCTTCATCCTATTTACCCACTGTCAACTATCTTCTTCGTTCCCTTATTGGCTCCAAACTCCTTACACATACTAATCATTACTAACCACATGAACTCCTCTTAATCAAAACCTAATTAATTTACCATACCCTCTTTTCACACTTCTTTCATTTCTTTTCTTCATTCAGTTCAACCCTCATACCCAACTCTCCAATCTTTCTCTTTCACTCATTTCACCTATGCTTTGACCCTACTTCACACTCCTTTGCTTTTTGTCTTTGACCTTTTCCAAATATATTTTTTATCTTCACATCTAACATTTCATCACTTTATTTCATTTATCACAGTTAAACTCAGTCATTCTTTAATCAAATTATAACAATATTCATTCTCTTAATTTTGTTTTATTAATTCTATTTCATTCATTACACCTATTGTTTTCTATACTAATTAAATTTTAGTTTGTATCAACTGGGCAACCTGTTTTCCTACAATTATTTATTATCAATTTTACATATTCACCAGTTTGTCACAAGAATTTTCTCAATTTCATTAAAACTGTTCCATAATAATTGCATTCCTGAATCACATTTTCTACTATCAGATTGACTTTATCCTAACTCCAATCTATATAAAAATTTTTTAATTTTCACCTACATCCAAACAATAATTTCCCTACTACCTATACAACCACCAATACACATGATGTGGACATATAAATTTCTTGATATAATAATATCCCTTTTCAAAATTTAAAACTTCTTCTATAACACCACTTATTTAATTTTATTTCTGTTATTACTACTAATCAGCTCACTTTATCATATTGTAATTTTTTGATCAGGTTAATTTTATTTGATACAGTCAATTTGTAGTTACCTACAGTTAAAATAATTTTATTTTGTAAAACACATTATCTTTTAATTTTAAACAACAATAGATTTAATTAACAGACAATTTCAGATATTAAAAGCTTTAACATATCTTCTTCTGGATCATGACTTTGTTTTTAAAATTCCTAGAAAATTCGACTACCTTCTTCCTTTACTGTCAATGTCACATCAAGCATTTCCTTACATAGCTTTGACACTTAGTAGTCATCCTTGACCGAAGATGGTTGATTGGGTCCTCGGGTAGAGTTTCACCATGTTCCCAGAGGTTTAATCCTTTAACATCGGCGTTTAGCCATTTTAAATTTATTTCAACATAATGTAGATTTATTTATAATCACAACCATTGTTTGGTTCTGGGGCTATTTTGCAAGTATTCAAGTAAGTAATCATAACCACATTTTTTAACTTTCACAATTTCAACCATCTTTTTAATTTTAATAGTGGGATTACTTATTTGATTTTAGATCACTGATGATGGACCGATAGGTTTGAAAACGTTCTGATGAACTCATTTTATTGAATCCATTGGGATTCTAAAAATTTTTAGTAAATATACCTTTTACATAGAAGTGGTTTTTACTTCATGTTCCAGTTTGTTTAACTATAAGGTATACAGCCAATCCAGGGAACTACCCCTTTTTAGTTTATATATTAATTTCGTTTAAATCATATAATAGAAGTATAACTTCTTACGTGCGTACAAAGTACACACACATTCTTTTTTTCGTTTCTTTTCGATTTGTGCCCCAGATATTTTTTTGAATCCATTTTTATTTAACTAAATTCTCGCCGAAGTCGATCGAGGTTCAACAAGTACGAGAGTGTAGACGGCCACCTTGTGTAACTTTGCCTAACTTCGTTCTACTTTCATTCTCTGTCGGTCTGGTCAAAGGGATCTTTGTCGGTATCGCTCTTCGAACGAGTGCGTAGAGAGGGTACTTCGAACTTCGGTCAACTTTGGCGAAGTAACTTCGCCGAGAGTGTGGAGCCCGTTTAAGAGCAAAGTTGTTTGGTTAAAATATAATATCTTTGACTAATAAATTATATTACTACATAATTCTATGCGGCATTGCATATTTTTGTATATTTAAAACGCCGTCCACACTCTCGCCGAAGTCGATCGAGGTTCAACAAGTACGAGAGTCTAGACGGCCACCTTGTGTAACTTTGGCTAACTTCGTTCTACTTCCGAGTCAAAGAGATCTTTGTCGGTATCGCACCGCTTGAATGTGTTCCTCGCGAAGTAGAACGAGTGTGTAGAGAGGCACTTCGGACTTCGGTCAAATTTGGCGAAGTAATTTCGCCGAGAGTGTGGAGCCCGTTTTACATGTGTGATATGCAAAACTAACAAACACAGATTAGGATATTATGACGAATTTAAACCACATACTTATAAAAAAGAATGTGTGTGTACTTTGTACGCACGTAAGGAGTTATACTTCTACTACATATTATGTGATTTTTAAGACAATTCCACATTATTATTTGTCATGTGGAAAAATAGGGTAACTGAACGTTTTACTGTTTGACAATTGTTTTGAATATAATTAAATTATGCAGTTTAAATTTTGTGGAAGAAAATATTAAAATATAACAAAACAGTAAGAAAACAATATATTAGATGAAGATTGGTAGAACTTTTGTTGGTAATCAAATTAAGTATGTAAATCAATACCTACATACCTACTAGATAAATAAAGCTACGCCAAAAAATCATAATTTAAAAATAAAAATCGGACCTAATTTGGGATTTCTCTCTAAAATCCCCATTCTTGAGAAAATAAATGTACAGTAGAGCGTCGATTATCCGAACGTCGATCAACCGAACGACCGCTTATTCGAACTATCGACTCCCGCGTCCCGCACTCGAATACCGAGCAAGCGTTAGTAATTGACGCTTAAAATATCTTCAATTTTCTTCAATATTGTATCCAAAAATAATTATGTTGTTGCAAAGACTGCACTTTTTTGTTTAGTTGCTAGTTGTCATTATCAAGATATAAATAAATATGTAGGTATATAAATATGGCTTTTACCATATGTTCATATGTTTTAACATATAAAAATTCACCCTCATATCGCCGGTAAAGAAGTATAACTTCAAAAATGAATTTTCCTATTTTAGTACTTTGCATAACACGAGCAGACAAAAGCTCATTCTGGGGCTCCCGAACAGGGGAGCCCGAGTGCAGTGCATTCCGTGTAGGCCTGTTATAGCCGGCCCTGCCATACAAACATTTAACTTAATACTACAGAATTACAGTTTCAGAACCTTCACTTTGAAAGGCCCTATTGGAAAACTAAGTTTTCCTTCATTTTTCATAATTTAAGCTTAACCCGGGAGTAGTCGCGCTCACTTCTGTAACGTCGATAGTCGCGTGTGAGATTCTATCTCAAAATTCTAATTTCAAACAAATTTTTACTTTGTATCATTGTTATCAAATTTTTATATTGAAAATATATATTTCTAGCAATTTTATTAAAAAAACCTGTGTCAACGGCCACCTGCCAACATCGGCCACCTGTCCTAACGGTCAGTTTAAAAATGTCCCAAACCAATTATAGGTAGACTACAAAAACTGGCAATACCGTCCACCTTTCTATATCGGCCAATAGTTCTTTCATTTTTAGTGGCTGTTACTGACAAATTTTACTGTACATATTAAGAAAAAGGATGAAATGTGAGATTCTATCTAACGGCGCGACTACTCGCGGGTTAAAGCTCATTGGCTCTCCCCAAAGTCATAAATTCCACAAAAAGAAGAAGGAGAAAAAAATGCCTACGCATTACTACACCCTTTCTCGAGGCACTTACGAAATTTTTTCAAAATTGCAAAATTTTTTTCGCAAGTTATCGCGAAAAAGGATAAAAATTGAGATTCTATCTCACCGCGCGACTACTCGCGGGTTAAGGGAGTAAGCGCAATATCTTGGTCCAATTCTATTTTAATTTCATTTTTCGAATCCTGAGAAAACTAATAAATATTTTGTAACGTTACAAACGTCACATCTTTGATATTTTACTTTAAATAATTATTTTACCTTATTTCCTTTAATATTTCATTAATAATTATCTTCTTCTATTTGGTTTACCCATTTCCCCCTTTAAAAATCGGTTGGCGTCCTCTTTTATTACCCTCTTTGAATATTCTCTTTGATTATCCTTTTTTAATACCCTCTCTTATTATCTTCTATTTATTATATCTCTTTTCATATAAATCATCGATTGAACATACTGAACATACCTCGTATATTCATACTCTCTAAATATCTGTATTTTCAATACGGAATATGCCGCTACTTCATAGTACTTAGTTGTCATTTTAAATGTCGTTTTCAATGACATAGCCCAGCAAATGAACGGGAAATACTTCGAGACCGTGTAATTTTGAGGGGCAACTCCGAATGGCATGAAAATTTGGATTTAGCTTCTACTTACCCTCCACTTCAAAGTTGAAATTGTGCCGTTGGTTGCTTTTACTTGGAGGGGTGACAGTCACCCCTTCTCGGGGGTAAAAACCATAGGTTCAAGATAAGACCGGAAATGAATAAATTTTTTGTTCCATAGAGTTTTTTATGTCAGTCAATACTTTTCGAGTTATTTGCGATTAAAAATGTTTATTTTTCGACAAAAAAACTACGTTTTCAGACGTTTTTTCGCAAATAACTCAAAAAGTAAATATCTGATCGAAAAAAATATTCTTAGCGAAAGTGTAGCTTATAAAAACCAAAAAAATGGTGTATCATTAAAGTCTATCAATCGAGTAAAAACAAAGTTGTAGCTCATGAAAAATACGTTCTTATTCGTTTAACTCCAAATCGAATATTTCAAGGTGAAATCACCGAAAAATTAAGCACTTTTCGGGAAAAACCCATTTAAACTTTTTTAAAGTGTTTATTAAAAGCTTTATTTTATTTGTTCATAAAAGTCTCTAGCATTAAAAATAAGCGAGGTACGCTCAAAATAAAGTTAGCCCTCTTTTTTTTGTAAAAAAATCATGAAAATCTCCCCGTGTTTAACAACCCAAATGAAATTAATCGCTACCTCTTTACAAACAATTTACTTACTTATCTATCTTTTATATAATCTGTCAGTCTCACCGGTTTAAAGTGCTTATTTTTGAAAGGGTTATAGTTGAAAAAGCTTGAACGGGTCACTATCCACGAGAGTATGCAAATTTTAACAGCCATATCTTAACCAATTTTTGTCTCACGGAAAAACAAAATGAAGCTAGAATATTTATAACAGCAAAACCTACATTTTTTTACTCTTTAAGATTTTTCTTATCGCTAATACTTTTTAAGTTATTTTGGAAAAAGAAAATTTTTCAAACATTTTTAGAAATTTTTTTTTACTATAAAACCATATTTTTTCAAAAATAAGAACTTTAAACCAATCAAACTTACAGATCGTATAAACAATACACATACAGTTAAAATAGAGCGTAAAGCGGTAACGATTAATTTTATTTAGGGTGCTAAATAGAAGGAGGTTTTCACGATTTTTTTTTTTTACTAAAAAAAGGCGCCAAATTTTTTTCAGTGTAACTCGTTTATTTTTGACGATAAAATTTTTTGTAAAAAACAAATATAAAGCTTTTTTTAGATACTTTAAAAATATATATCAGATTTTCCCGAAAAGTGCTTAATTTTTCGGTCATTTCGCGTTGAATTATTCGATTTGGAATTAGATGAATAAAAACGTATTTTCATGAGCTACAACTTTGCTTTTACTCAATTTATAGACCTTACTGATACACCATTTTTAAAATTTTTTTATAAGCTACACTTTTGATGAGAATATTTTTTTCGATAAAATATTTATTTTTTTGAGTTATTGGCGAAAAACTGTCTGAAAACGTAGTTTTTTTGTCGAAAAATCAATATTTTCCATCGCGAATAACTCAAAAAGTATTAACTTACGTAAAAAAATTTATAGAACGAAAGTTGCTTATAATCTGTCAATTTATCCATTTCCGGGCTTATTTTAAACACGCGTTTTTCATCCCCCGAGAAGGGGTGACTGTCACCCCCAAGTAAAAGCAACCAACGACACAAATTCAACTTTGAAGTGGAGTGTAAGTAGAACCTAAATCCAAATTTTCATGCAATTCGGAGTTGCCCCTAAAAATTACACTCCAAAACGGTCATTTATTGGGCTAACAGTGTCACTTCATCGACTTGACCCCTACTCCCTGACATAAACTGGAAGGGAAAAATTAATCCTTAAAAACGCATGTAATTCCAAAATTAAATCATTTTTGTTTCAACAAATCTTCCTCTTGGGGTAAGAATAATATTATATTGTAATTATATTTCTCCGTCTAACAGTTTTTCTAATGTTTTTTATATCTAACATAACATAACTTACAATGTCAGACCATGTGTTCTGATATTTTAGTTTCAAATATCATTATCTTTTTAATTTACATGTATGCACGTTTAGTAATCAGAATTTTAACTATTCTCGTCTAAATTTCATTTAATTTATTCTTGTCATCTGCTACTCTTTCTGACGATTAGAACGGCAGATGGCATACGTTGATTTTTCTTCTTGATGATTGATATGTGTCTCTATTTTGTAGTTTTTGGAAAGAAATCTAACCTTTCTCCCTTCGGGAGCTTCAAGTCATCCACACCGGTGATGGAACTAAGGCTGACATAATGGGGACCATGACATCCAGACTCCAGCATCCAACACCTTTAGCTGAGGGGCCTATGGCCGAAGATCCGCCCAGGCCTACGAGAAGTCCACAACAGCAGCGCCATTCGACATCAAGAAGTTACCATCGAGCCGAATACCAAAAGCCATAAGTATAATCCAGAATTGTTAGTTTTTGGCAAGAATTTGAATACATTTGTTAATGCAATTTACTAAGTCATATTTTTATTATGTCTTTATGAACAATAAACATGATTAGTTAAAAATATTGTTTTGTTTGCTACCATTCTAAATTTTCAGAGTTCATAATATCTAAGATTAGAACAAGACGAACACAACCTGAGTAACTGAGCTAGGCTAAGGGTGTAACGATGGCTATCTTAGTTGATTGGAGTAATATTTTCGAATGTTGTTTTAATTAGCTGGGGTAGTCCATCGCTTATTTCGTTACACTGGCGCCCAACGTGGGCGCTAGACAAAAAAATTTAAACACGTTATTACCGACGCGACGGCCGAAAATTCCTTAGAGTAAACAAAAAGTTTCTTTCGAATGAAATATTTGAAATTGAAAGTTACACTAAATTTTTTTTTCTTTACCTGTGTAACTTATTAAAATATATATTAGGGTGGTGCGAAAAAAGTCAAGTTGATAATCCAGTATCGCTATAGTGCGGAAAAGTTGCGATTGGTAATTACAAGAAAAACAAAACAAAAATTATTCAAATCGGAATTTATCTTCCGATCCCGCAACGGGCCTAAAGATTATGAAAAAATGAAATTTTACCTTTTTTTCGGAAATTTTTATTTATTCTCCATGTACATTTTATTTATCGCTATAGTAAAATTTATTTACAGTTTGCATGGTTGAGTAATAAAAACAATAGTTTTACGCACTTAACGAATATCTTCCGATCCCGCAAGGTCAATCAAAATCTATAAAAATTTGAAATTGTTGATGATTTTGATAAATTAAAAAACATTTTTTTATCTCATTTTTCCGTTACATTGTGAAGCTCTTCGCTTGTTTATATATTGTATAATAATATTTAAACGAGCCAGAACTCACAACAACAAGGTGGTTGCACTTTTTACTCCACCCACACCCTTCTCTCCATACAACCAATGAGTGTGTGGTTTTTATATTATTTACATAGTACATTTCTTTTTCGTTTGTTTGTATCCAGCTTTTAAACGTCAACTTTGAATTTCGATTTGGTGGTAAAATCTGGCAGCATAGACTTTGATATAAGTGTTGCCTTGATGAATCCATCTCTTGATTGGGTCCCACATACATTAGAGAATACTTCCGTGACCAACTCTACGTACCGCTAGACAGCTTGCGTATGACAGGGATGGTTTTGTACATTCTAGTCTGGCGTGTTGCCTGATATAATGTAGGAACTTATATCTTCATTTGAAACGCTTTGAAGAACTGGTGGAGAAGATAGTTTTGCAACATTCCAATCTAATATTTCAGTGTATTCCTGTGCTTAAAAATTTAAAGTAAGAGGGATGAAATTTCTAATACGTTTGCCCTTGGTTTTAGTCTATCCGGCTTTTAACACTCTCCTTAGTCCTAGCTCTCTAATGTGTTTCCTTTCTCCCTACTACTTGAAATTTTGAAGCACGGGACTAAACTGAAATAATAGACTGGAGTATAATGTTGCAAAACTATTGCAGACTGTTGCAAAATTATCTTCTCCACCACTTCTTCGAAGTGTCAAGTGAAGATATAAGTTCTTGCATTACGTCGGGCGACATACCAGACTAGAATGTACAAAACTATCCCTGACATACTCAAGCTGATGAGAGGTGCCTAAAGTTGGTCACGGAAGCATCCTCTAATGCAGGGGAGGCCAACCCGTCGATCGCGACCCCTAGGTCAGTCGATCGATGGCAAGAAAAAATTATCTACCTACCTATCTATTCCCGTCCTAAATATTACACAAAATTCCTAGTCAGTAGATCCCAGAGGATTAGAAAGGCAGACAGTAGATCTCGAGTCCGATTAAGTTGGTCACCCCTGGTCTAATGTATGTGGGCCCCAATCCAGACATGGATTCATAAGGGCAACACTTAAATCAAGGTCCATGCTGCCAGATTCTGCCACCAAATCACAATACAAAGTTGACGTTTAAAAGCTGAATACAAGCATGAAAAAGAAATTTACTATGTAAATAATGTAAAAATCACACTCATTGGTTAGTTGGAGAGAAGGGTGTGTGTGGAGCTAGAAGTGCAACAACCTCCTCGTTGTGAGTTCTGGGTTGCTTAAGTATTGTCATACAATATATTTTATAAACAAGCGAAAAACTTCACAATGTAGGAGAAAAATGAGATAACTAAATGTTTTTTAATTTATCAAAATCATCGAAAACTTCAAATATTTATAAATTTTTATTGACCTTGTGGGATCGGAAGATATTCGTTAGATGCGTAAAACTGTTGTTTTTATTACTTAACCATGCAAACTGTAAATAAATTTTACTATATCGATAAATAAAACGTACATGGAGGATAAATAAAAATTTCCGAAGAAAAGGTAAAATTTAATTTTTTTATAATTTTTAGGCCCGTTGCGGGATCGGAAGATAAAGTCCGATTTTAATATTTTTGGTTTGTTTTTCTTGTAATTACCAATCGCATCTTCTCCGCACTATAGCGATACGGGATTATCAACTTGAATTTTTTTCGCACCACCCTAATATACATTAAAGAAGTTTTCAGGGACTTTCGGCCCTCGGTAATAAAATCTGTCATTCTGCGTTTAAAATTTACAAACATACTTATTAGTTTTCTCAGGAGTCGAAAAAAAAAAATGAATGCTTTTAAATAGTGTTGGACCAAGATTTTGGGCCTATCCCGTTAACATCAACTAATAGGTGCAGTTTCCACCGTTACATTTTTTGTTGACAGTATTTTCATAGCTCTAATGAAATTCCCATTTTCACCGATTTTCGAACCTGATGCTTCCTATTCTCTGACTATAGATTGAAAATTAACGAACTTTAAGGACAAAAGTTTTCTTTTTAAATATAATTTTTAAAAAGTATGATTTTTCTTGGAGCCCCGTTCAATTAATTGAGGCCATGGGAGCCATTACTTTACATAATCAAAGAAAATGATCAGAAGCTAACAATGTCCGATTGTTTTAGTAGTTTTGTGTTGACCAAGAACCATTATTGGTCAACATACAATTAATAAAACAATTGGATATTGATAGGTTCTGATCATTTTTTTATTGTGTAAAGTAATGTTAAAATCAGTTAGGCCACTCTGGCTCTCATGGCCTCAATTTGGAACGGGCCTTAAATGGTACGGTTACGCCACTGCTTATTTGACAACTTTGTTTCGACATATATTTTAATTTTCATGTATCGAATTATTTAAACCAGTTAGAAGTTTTACTTGCCTAAAGAAAAACCAATCTGAAAAAAATTTAAATACATGCATATGTCAATTTGATATATTTTTTAATAAAAGTTTTAAAGCTCGGCAAGGTGCTGGAGCAATATTCATATTAAAACATATATCGATAAAAAATTGGAATATGTCTTTCTAAAGCTAACAAATTATTTCAAAAGCTCCGAGCTTGATAGAAACGTTTGGTATATGGGTTAAAAAAGAAGAGGGGAAAAACAAATTAATAATAATCCTTGTGGATATTGAATGCTCCGCATGATTTATTACCTTCTTTGGTTATTCAATTATCTAACAGCTTTTTTGGGTTTTGGCTTTATGAAAGATGCGATTAAGTATCAGTTTATAAGAAAAATAAGAAAAATATAAAAAAAATATAATATATCGAGTTTAATGGAGTGAATACGAAGGGTTCTGTATTTAGGTTATAAGGAGCTATATTAAGTGATATATCAAGTTGAGGGATTACTGGGAATAAGAATGGCATAAATTATTGGACAATATTTTTCATATAAAAACGCTTGATCCAGAATCCAGAATTTATTCTTATGTGCTTGAATTTTTGTTCCCATATAAAAGCAGATTGTTCTTCTTTTAGTGCCTATTCGTCTCGAATATTGGCGATCATTCTGGCTATAATTATTTTATTAACTGATGCTTTAAATAGATTAGTTGTTGTTGTGGAGAATTATTTGCTCAGGTTCTTTAACCATGATATTCTTTTTCTCCCAATTCCTCGCTTTCCGAATACTTTACTTTGAAGGATTACCTTCAGTAATCTGTATATAGTGCCGTTTCTCATTATGTGTCCGAGATATTCTAACTTTCTCCTTTTAATGGTATACATCACCTCTCTTTCTTTGCCCACTCTTCGTAATACGGTCTCGTTGGTTATCTTGTCCGTCCATGATATCCTTAGGCTTCTCGAAGGCTTCAAGTTTTCAAGTTTTTTCTCCATTGCTTCAGTGAGTGTCCAGGATTCAACTCCGTAATACAATATTGAGAAGATCATAGGAGCCTTATTTTTATCTCCCGATTAAGGTTGTGACTTTTAAAGATTTTGGTCATGTTATTGAATGCACTCCTAGCCTTCTCTATTCTACATTTTATTTCTTGTGAGTGATCCCATTGTTGGTTGACTATTGTTCCAAGATACCTATCTTGCACCAAAAAATGTAAAAAAATGCGCATTTTAATGCAATTGATTTGTGAAAAATATGCAAGAGCTTTTATGAAAAATGCAATGTTAAAATGTTTAATACTTGTCACTTTCGGCATTTTGGCGAAACAATTATTCGTTACTCAATTTAAACTATATGTCAAAAATAATACGCAACAACGCACTGCGAATCAAATCACGAAATGAACTTCAGCTTTTATAAACAAATATTAAAATCTAAATTTCTGTACCTGCTTATCCCCCTACAAAGAGCAAACAGGGCCCTGATTCTAATTCATTTCGACAGTCGCAATTTCATTTCGACACCGCCATGACAGCCGCAGAAAATAGCGATTCTTATTCATTTCGATATTAGTTACAACTGGGGATATTAATCTTATCATGTTGAGACTGCTCAGAATTTGGGTTGGCGCTCCCGTTTATTGGAACTTGTTGATAGTCTGGGAAAATTATCGAAAAAATGCCATTTTTGGGAAAAATTATTTACCAGCTATTTTATTGCTAAAATCGAATCTTAAGATTGCATATACAGTGCGTCCATAAAGTAACGCATAAATTCATTATTTCGTAAACCAGCGACATTAATGAAAAATCCTGAAACGGGTCGATTTTTATTTTTAGATTCAGATTTTTTGGCATATATATCATACTAGTGACGTCATCCATCTGGGCGCGATGACGTAATCGATGATTTTTTTAAATGAGAATGGTCATGTGATAGCTCATTTGAAAGGGTATTCAATTCTCTATTCACTAATATAAACATTTACCTAATTATTTATACAAGGTGTTCAAAAAACATTTTTTTAATTAAAATAATTGAAACAAAAAGAAGAATGTACGTAATTTATTTAATTCAAAATACGTTTTACTGTTGTCCGAAAACAGGAAAAAAATGTTTATTTGAGAAATAAATATTGTTTTTTGCTTAAATTCAATGTTAAAGCTGCCACCCACCTGTCGCTTGGCAGTTTGAACATTTCGTTTAAGCGAAAATCAATGTTTATTTGTCAAATAAAATTTTTTTCTGTTTACTGACAGTAGTAAAATGTATTTTGAATTAAATAATTACATTATATTCTTCTTTTTGTCTCACTTATTTTAATTAAAAAATGTTTTTTGAACACACTGTATAAATAATTATGTTAATGTTTATATTCTTGGATAGAGAATTGAATACCCTTTTAAATGAGCTATCATATGACCCCTATTCTCATTTAAAAAAATCATCGATTACGTCATCACGCCCAGATGGATGACTTCACTAGTATGATATATATGCCAAAAAACCGTAATTTAAAAATAAAAATCGACGTGTTTCGGGAATTTTCCTTAAAGTAACCAGTTTACGAAATAACGAATTTATGCGTTACTTTATTAGTAATATGGGGTATGACAAGTCCGCAGAAAGTGTGTTATTTTATTTATAAACAAATTAGCACTTCTAAATCTTCTTTATTTTTCAATTAGTGGTCTGTAACTCCTAAAATTTTTCCTTTGAGCCAAAAACACTCAAATAAAAATTCACCGTAATTTAGTTCTGCACAAAGTTATTTTTTTTTTCCGATATCCTTCAACAAAAATTTTACTCAGAAAATCCGAGTTTTCCCAAAAAATCTGCAATTTTCAATTAAAATTTTAGGGAAGTACCTAATTATTTATCAATAATTAAATAATTAATGACATGAAAGATTTATTATAGTAGATTATACAGAGGGGCTAAATTATGGAATAAATTCATTTCTTTAAAACGGACGATTTTGGAGCAAAATCCCGAAAGAGGTCGATTTTTATTTTTAAATTACAATTTTTTGGCATATATTTCTTACTAGTGAGGTCATCCATCTGAGCGTGATGACGTAATCGATAATTTTGTTAATGGGAATAGGGGTCGTGTGGTAGGTCATTTGAAAGGGCGTTCAATTCTCTATTCAGTAATATAAACATTATTATCATTAGGTATTTATACAGGGTTGCCAAAAAAAATTTTTGAATTTTAATTTATTTAACTCAAAATACATTGTACTGCTGTCAGAAAATAGAAGAAAAGGTTTATTTCACAAATAAGCATTTCTTTTCGCTTAAATTAAATCACAAACAGCCTCCCTCCTACCTATTGGCAGTTTGAACATTTAATTTAAGCTAAAAGCAATGTTTATTTGCAAAATAAACATTTTTTTCTATTTTCTGACAGCAATAGAATGTATTTTGAGTTAAATAAATTACATGCATTCTTCTTCTTGCGTCAATTAATTTAATTCAAAAATTTTTTTGGCCTCCCTGTATAAATAATGATATTAATGTTTATAATACTGAATAGAGAATTGAACGCCTTTGTAAATGAGCTACAACACGAACCCCTATTCCTATTTAAAAAAATAATCGATTACGTCATCACGCTCGGATGGATGACGTCACTAGTTTGAAATATATGCCAAGAAATTTAATTTAAAAATAAAAATCGACCTGTTTCGGGATTTTTCTCTAAAATCGTAAAAAATTTTAGAGAAAATGAATTTATTCCATAATTTAGCCCCCCTCTGTATATCAGGAGACCGGCGACAATCTAACCAATAGTTTAGCAATAATTAAAATGTTAATTAAAAAATTTCGGTCGAAATAATAACCAGAAAGATTATGATACACCAGAATAACTATGATTTTCGTATAAAAAAGCACTATACCTATTCAACGTTCCTTACAGGATTGAAATTGGACCATTTGAGCGGTCTCAGGAATGTTATAAAGAAACAATTTTTTGGCTTATAAACAAATAGAACCCCTCAGAAAATATTAGATTTAATTAAATTAAGTTAACGCTGTTGAAAAGGGCACGGCTTCTGTGTCCTTTTCGAAGAAAAACAAATTGAATTGCGAGGAGTGATTCCAGGTATAACCGGTCAAATCTGACCGGCATTTGTGACAGAGTTATAAACAACAGGATTTTAATCTTTGAACCATTAGATACCTTTTAATTCCGGTCCTCTTTGTACATACAAATTTTCATATCTTCAAGACACTTATAACAAAAAAGATTTATGTCACTGTCACCAAATTATTTAATTATTGATAAATAATTACTTCCCTCAAATTTTAGTTGAAAATTAAAGATTTTGTTTGGAAAACCCGAATTTTCCGAGGAAAATTTCCGTCGAAGGAAATTGGAATAAATTATCAATGTGCAGAATTACTGTCAATTTTTATGTGAGTGTTTTGGTTTAAAGTTAAAATTTTCGGAGTTATAGAGCAATAATAAAAAAAGATTTCGGAGCGCTAATTTGTTTATAAACAAAATAGCACACTTTCTGTGGACCTTGCACAGCTATATTACTAATATAGGAAGTCTTAAGATTTGATTTCAGCATGTCCAGCAATAAAATAGCTGGTAATTAATTTTTCTTGTTTTTTACTAATTTTCCCAGATTATTACCTTACATCTTTCATTGAGTTGATGATTCATGTTGTGGACATTCTCAATTATTATATTTCTAATTTAATACTATTCTATCTAATTCCTCAAAACAAGCAAATTTCAATTAAACCCAGCTATATTATAATACCTTTTGCTTTAGTTTTCCTTGCAAGAAATAAACAAAACACATCTAAACTAAACCTAACCTCGCTTTTGGCCAATCGTTCATCTCCGTGTCAAATAATTTCGACAGTCGAAATTATAATATCAACACCCTTTTTAAAGTCGCTATTAATTTCGATAGTCGCTATTTCATGACGTCACTTCGTTAGTTCAACTAAAATCCACAAGGCTCGCACAATCGCATTTCAACCGTCGCCATATTGAAAGCGACTCGTTTAGTGTCGAAATTTGATTTAGAATCAGGCCCCAGGTTTTTACAACCTATGTCAACTAACTGTTGTCCTACCGACCAAGTTATATTAGGGATTAGTCGGCTTAGTCCCAAAAATAGATAAGAGAATAAGAATATTACCTGATTTAAACATTTTTCTTAAGAAATGGATTATACACAGTTATTGAATTTACGATTGATAGTTTTTTAATTGGAAGTGAAAGTGAACTTTTGAGATTTAAAATATGGAATTAATGCAACTTTTCTGAATTTATCAAGAAAAAATGCAAAATGTTTAAAATGTTTGAAAAAACGCAACATTTTCTAACTTATCAAAAAAAAAATGCAAAAATATGCAAAAAATGCAGATTGCATTTAATCCGGTCCTTGATTATTACTTTACTAAAATCACGCATTTAATGATTTAATTTCAATAAATGGTCATAAAATAAACAACCTACATTTCGCACATGACATAGCCTGTTTTGCAAATACTCAAGCAGACCTGACTGATCTTATACGACTGGTTGAAAACGAAAGTCAAATATTTGGTCTGCAATTAAACATATCAAAGACAAAGATCATGATAGTGAATACACTACTTAACAATGATCCACACATAACCACAATTGACCGATTTGAGGTTGTGAGCTCATACTTATATCTGGGATCATTTATCACAAAACACAGGGTCACTACAGGAAGAAATAAAAAGCAGATGTGATCTAGTAGAAGTTGTCACAGCAAAAATGACCACAATATCCAAGAACTGTCAAATTTCAAGAGCGTAAAGATGAGGTTGATCAACTGTTTAATATTCCCAATACTCACACACGGATGTGAATCTTGGACACTGAGACAATTGGAAAGAAGAAAGATCGATGCCACTGATATGTTCTGTTGGAGACGAATGATACGAATTCCTTGTACCTACCGTAGGACAAATAATTCAATTTTAAGAGAGCTAAAAGTTAGCCAACGACTCTCCAGTAAAGTCCATCTCCAACAATTAAAATACTTTGGACATGTTATCACAGCAAACACAGAAAACATGAAAAGACTCAATATACAAGGAAAGGTGGAAGGCCGAAGATCACAAGAAAGTTTCCCAACAAGATGGATCGATCAAATTACGATTTCTCTCTCTCTCTCTCTCTCTCTCTCTCTCTCTCGTCGTTTCCTCATTACTGAGGACCGTGATTTCTTCCAATATTCCTAAAAATAATGCTCCACTGGTCTCTATCTTTAGCTGCTCTAAGAGCTTCGCAGAATGAGTTTCCAGATGAATTCTTTATTTGGTCGGACCATCTAGTTGGTGATCGTCCTCTTGATCTTCTCCCCGGAACGTTTCCAGAAATAATTAATCTCTCCAAACTGTCGTCACCTCTGCGAACCACGTGACCAAAGAATTGCAGTATTCGTTGCAGACATATTGTGGACAGCCTTTTTGAAGTTATACTTCTTTAGGCACGAGGGTGAATTTTACATTCCCTGGCGCATGCGCACACCGACAGTATGGTATTAGTCGCTACATCTTTTAAGTTATGTAGCGCAAATAAGGTGTGCGTGAAAAGAATATATTATTAGTGTTTTTAGTAAATATATTTATTATAATTTTTATGTCTGTGGATTTGTCGTCCTATTTATAATTATTATTAAAAATGTTTATTTTCAATTAATGTATCTGTCCTTCAATTAATCTTTATTGATTTTTAGACCAACTGCATTGCTTTCGTGCTCAACTCTTCGCAGGAGATCAAACATTTCTTACTCATTTGCTGCTATAAGTGTAGTGTCATCAGCAAATCTTAAATTGGAGATAAACCATCCTCATGACATGTTCACCAACATGTTAAATAAGTCAAGTGACAATACGCATCCTTGTCTAACACCTCTCTCGGTCTTGAATTGGTTTGAGAACTTATGATCTAGTCGTACTGTCGCTATATTGGACTGGTACAGATTTTTACTAAGTGTCACCAGGTGCATTGGTGTGGCCATTTCTATTAAAAGGGCCTAGCCGGGTAAGATGATGAAAAGTGCCCCCAACTCGATTCGAATTCCATATAGGTCACCGTTTAGCATATATAGTGAAACTAACTTTCTGAAATTTTTAGCCCCCTAGGTGATCATGTGACCCACCTAGAGCCTAATTAGGCTTTTTATGTTTTTATTTTTTATCTCAGCCGCATCGAGAACTAGCGAAAAATTTAAAAAAAAAATTTGTAAGATTTAAAAAGTTCTGTGCGAAATTTTTTTTTTTAATTTTTGGCGGGAAATTTAAATTTTAGAATCATTTTAAAATTTTAAATGAGTATAAAAAAATAACTAAGACATTCGTTTTCACGAAAAAAATATATACTTAACGTGTATTTTTGCATAATATTTCACCCTGAATTTTTTCAAATTTTTAAAATTGGTGAAACGCACCTTCAAAAATAAAAAACAGCATTTCGGTTTTTTTTTTGATACAATTTTTTACATGTTTTTCAAAAAAGGTAACACCGTCACTGGAGCAGGTGAAAAATTTAAAAAGAATTGGGGTTTCCTTTATAAAAATTTTTTGTAACACCATCCATTTTCAAGATACAGGGCGTTGACGAAAACAAAATTTTACACATTTTTTACGATTTTGCCGAAACTACGGGCAACATTGTAATAAAACTTGGCGAGTTTTAAGAGGTAGTTATTGTGCATGTTTTGACATACAATTATGGATTTGATATTCATCATTGGCGAGCTTAGGGGTAATGGTCTGAATTTTCAAAGAAAAAAAGATAGTACGCCACTGACATATTTCAAATTAACAATCATTTTTAAATTCCTCATTCAATTTGCGATAAAAAAACTATCTTATCATTTTTTCATACGAGGCGCCGTTTTGCTGCAAAAAATAAAATATCTTAACGCTTCCAAAGTATTCGAATTAGTTTTTATAATGGACGTACGAGTTTACATATTATTATGTAGATGTAGAAACTACTAATAGAAGTTCGAATACTTTGTAAGGGTTAAGATGTTTTATTTTTTAAATAAAAATGGCGCGTCTTATGAAAAAATAGGAGGATAGATTTTTTGTCACAAATTAAACGAGGAATACAAAAAGGATTGTTAATTTGAAATATGTCAGTGGCGTACTATCTTTTTTCTTTAAAAAGTTCAGACTATTAACCGTATACGCGCCAATGATAAATATAAAATTCTTAATTGTATGTCAAAAAATGCACAACAACTATCTCTTAAAACTCGCCAAATTTTATTACAATGTTGCCAGTAGTTTCGGCAAAATCGGAAAAAATGTGTAAAATTTTGTTTTGTTCAATTGTATATTGAAAATGGATGGGATTACGAAAAATTTTTATAAAGCAAACCCCAATTATTTTTCAGTTTTTTATCTATTCTAGTGACGGTATTACCTTTTTTGAAAAATATGTATAAAATTGTATCAAAAAAACGAAAAAAAAAACCGAAAAAATGCTGTTTTTTATTTTTAAAGGTGCGTTTCACCAATTTTAAAAATTTGAAAAAATTTAATGTGAAATATGCAAAAATACACGTTATATATTTTTTCGTGAAAACGAATGTCTTAGTTATTTTTTTATACTCATTTAAAGTTTTAAAATCGTTCTAAAATTTAAATTTCCCGCCAAAAATTAAAAAAACAATTTTTTTCGCACAGAACTTTTTAAATCTTACAAATTTTTTATTTAAAATTTTTCGCTAGTTCTCGATGCGGCTGAGATAAAAAATAAAAACATAAAAAGACTAATTAGGCTCTAGGTGGGTCACATGATCACCTAGGGGGCTAAAAATTTCAGAAAGTTAGTTTCACTATACATGCTAAACGGTGACCTATATGGAATTCGAATCGAGTTTGGGGCACTTTTCATCATCTTACCCGGCTAGGCCCTTTACCACAGATTTGTCCAGCTTACACAAACAAATTACAGGATTATGCAAAAGACCTATGCATGAGGTAAAAGAAATGACCAGAGACAGATATCTTTGGAGACGGACAATACACGACATCACGTCGACCACTACACTCTCTCCGGGGGGTCAGGATTGAAGAGAGAGAGGGAATTATTTCAATTAAAATACAAGTTCCAACTGTATCAACAAGGTATATAGGGTTGGGATAAAAACTGGAAGCAAATAAATACTTTTGAAACAAAACAGACGCTATAAAAAATGATCATAATATAACAGTGAATATAATTTATGTTGCATGGGGTTCCATATCTTTTATGGACTAACTTTTAAGTTCACAGAACTACTGGCTGGTGTAGCGTCTAAGGACTCAGGCCCATAAGCCCTGAAGATAACGTCAGAGGTCAGAGATGTCATCGAACGCTCGCTCTTGTGAATATCGACTCGATTCAACCCCGAAGCCAGGTGAGTTTAAGTTGATCACTAACAAATACAGTGTAGCATGATACTACGACAACCAGAGATAAAGCCACGCGCATGAATAAGCCTGTCTCTCTCTCTTCTACGCCTACGTCACTGACCGACAATCGCCAGGCCAAATGTTCGATTTTTAACTTGGGTTTGTTATTTTTATGAAGTTTGCGAAAATTTTCGGAAAGCATAAAGCTATATTTTCGGGATAAAATTCTTAAATATAATTAGAAAGAGTCATTACTGCCCGTTCAGCATGGTATTATTGTTAGTATTAAATCTTTGCGACTACTCTTTCTAGATTTAAAAAAGATTTCAACATAAATTATATAACAACATATAATTTAAATCAAAATTGCTTAGAAGGACTATTCCCAGTAATACGTGCGATTGGAGGTTTACATGATCATGCGTCTCCTTTACAATTTAAATACCGTCTTCGTAATTTTATTATGGGTCGGAACGATGAAGTTATTTCACTCTCAGCTAATGTAAGTAACCTACCAGAAACAACAATGTCGCTTCAAAACATGAAAGCAGGAAGCTCTTTGAATCTTGATTGTTACAACAATGCCGTAGTAGATTCAGTGATGATAACCGAACCACTCTTTAGTCAATTAAATCTTCCAGTAGCTTCAGAAAATGAAAACCATCAAACAGATTTTGAAATGGAAGAGTTGTATCATGATGGACTAGAAAATTTAGCTAGTTTCATAGCTTTCAAGCTACGACACGAAGAGAGTTTGGGCAGTTCTACAAATAGTAACATTTCTTCCTCGTGGGTAAATCATCTCTCAGAAGGGGGTTTGGTGAAGCCTTCAGAAATATTACTTACGGACTGTGGTGAACTAGAAAATATTTTTTGCCAATTCAATGGGGACACTATTAAAGTTGGCATCAAAAATTATCAAAAATCTTTAATGGAAATATCAGTTCATGTTAAAATATCTGGTGATGTGAAAAAACTATTTTTTAGATGTCGGATGTATTTTCGAATGCGAGTTTCGAACCAAAAGTTGAAAGAAAAGTATAAAATACAAAAAAAAAATGCAAAAATCGTTAAGTAAAATGAATCAAGTGTAATATTGTTTTTTTTTTTGTTTTTGTTGTTTTTTTTGTTTTGTTTTTTTTTTGGCCGAGGGATGTGCTATTTTTCTAGTCGGCGTAAAGCCGAGCGGGAAAAGAACTAATCTCAGGAGATGAGTTTTGCTTGGAGAATCTTTGGACATTACACCTCCTTAAACCATCTCAAGACCGCTGGATATTCCCAACATTGATTGGGGGTGTTTAATCTTTGATTGCAGCCTTCTCGTGGTGGCCCTGTTGAAACTAAACTTAGCGGATCTAGACTACATAGATAGTCGATAAACAATCCCTGCGGTAATATGCAGATTACAAAGGACAGCACTAGAAGGCTTAAAACTACCGGTGCTGGGAGGAACAGAGATTTTATTTGCCAAAAAAACAAAATACCTTGGGGTTTATGCTGGTCATAGGCTGAAATGGAATACTCACATCCTGAAAACCACACAGAAAGCTATTATGTCCTTGGGCAAATGTATAAGAATGTGCGGTGAGAATTGGGGCTTATTGGACATTTTAAAAAGGGCCAGACTAAAGAGTGTAATCTAGAATTAGAGGACCACAATAGATCTGAAAAGGTAGCAGTGGAATAGGCTAAACGGTCACCTCTTTAAATCCATCTAAATCTATCTACTTAATTTTGTTTTTGTAATTTTAATAATTTTTTGAAACTTTAGTTTTTTTATTATTTGTTAATTAACCATCTTTTATTTGACGCGGTTTATTTAAAGTTTTCTGCTTGTCAAGAGACCTCTTAAATTTTTGCAGTGAAAAAACTATTACGTTTTTTAGTACAGTACCTACATAATATGTATTATTTTACTGGTATGATTATAATAATTCATCAAAGTAAAAATTAAACAGTGTACCAGAACAGATGAAAGGCAATTTCAGTTATTTAATAACACGAGAATGTATAAAACCGTATAAAACTCTATGCTTTCCCATAAGTCTTCGTACAAGTATGTCGGGCGCTGACGTCAAGCGCGCACTGGTTAAAAGTTGTTCTCGAAGTGGCTTTATCTCTGGTTGTCGTAGTATCATGACAGTGTAGTATAGCCCCATATATTCTATAATAGTAAAGATAAATTAAACCCAGGTTACAGATTTGTTTTAACCGGATTTAAATAAAAATTTTGAAAATATTTGCATAAACAATTATTGTGTTCTGTGTAATCTGATCTTTCTGACTAACTAAAGTTATGTTAATGGGAATCATTACAATAATTATTGAATATTTTTACGCAAAGTGTATTATGTATAACTAATTAAATCATGGTGAGCTTTTAATGATTACGAATTCTCAAGCGCATATTAAAAAGTTCTGTAATTCTAAAACTGTAATTTCAAATATTGCTGTATAGTGTTGAATAGGATTTGACGCGTAATGTTGAATACTGGGCTGGTTACAATTGTAGTAAACATTTTCATGAAAATAATTGCATTCATTGTCGAGCTTTTGCTGTTACAGCATGGTTCGGCAGATACATTAGCAGAGTATGTTGTTCTATTTACTTTCCACAAAATGGTAATTGCATTCAAGTAAACAGGGAGACGCTACAGATTAATGATATTATAATAGCCATGTACATTACCTTCGCCTGGAATGTTTGTTGAGTGTATCGAGCAACGTTATAGTCACGATTGTCGATCACAAACAAGGATAAAAGAAGAGAGTTATAGCGACAGGCCAGCCTTTAGCTAGAGAACAAAATTTAAGTTTTAACCTTATTTAAGCTTTTTCTTTTTTAATATTTTTTACGACAAAAAATAACCGAGAGAGAAACATTTAAAACCTAAATTTTACTACGAGAACCATGTAACCGGGGCCCTTTCACCTTGCATTAAAAAAAAATAAAGGATTTAGAAAATTATGTTTAATACAGTGTTATAGAACTTTTACTTAGCTTTGTAATGGTTTTTGGATAAATCTCATGTTTCAAAATTTAACGGAGTTATTTTTAAAAAACCAATAACATTTTCTTTGAAAAAATTTTATAGCGGAGATTTTGTATGTATACAGGTTGTGGGAAGTCCAATTAGTCGTTTGTTGTAGGAGATACGAAAAAAGTTTATTTAGGTGAGATTGGGGCATAGATAATATCAGAATTTAAATACATTTCCAAATATAGAGGGCCACCCATATTGACAGGGTGAAACAAAATTATCTTTTGTTTAATGGGACACCCTGTATATTTTTACATTTTTGGATTCTCCTCTATGTTTTATTTCTTAAAATATCAGGTTTTGTGATGTTATACGAAGTAGTTTAAAAGATAATTACGTTTTTATTTTCAAATTTCATAGCAATATTCACCCCCTGTATAATTGTAGTGATTTGACATCAGAAAATCAATTTATGTTCAAGTGATTTTTAATATAATCTATTATTGTTAAAAATTATTAATCTAGCAAAACGTTTAATTTTAGCTAATACAGGTTTGGTCGAAACTGAATGAGTGTTTTCTCAAAGTTTGAGAGTATGAGTTTTCTCAAACGGAGCAGCCTGTAATGCCTGTAATGAGCATTGTAATGAAATGCTATTGTATGACACTTTATTATTTCCCACCCTGCCAGTGAGAACTGAATTTATTTTTGAAATCCCTAACTTTATGTCTTTAATTATTCTAAATATTGTAAACGATTAAAAAACAATCAAATTAAATTGAAATGAATAACCAGTGTATATCTTCCACATTTACTTCATATTTAACGTAGCCTGTACCATAACATTGCACATATTATTATCCCTGTATAGCAACGATATACCATGAATGTGAATTCATACTTGAGAAATGTCCTATATTCAGTCTCACAAAAAAAAAGGATTCCTCAAACATAATATTATATGCAGACAAAATCAGCCAAAGTGTTTTGCGATATCTAATTAAAGGCCCTACCAAGTTGGTTTTGTTGAATATAGGATGGAAGCACGACGATACTTTAGTGATAAGCGTATTTTTCGTAGTAGCTATAGTATGTTATTTTATACTATGTATTACCTATATTAAATTAGTTTTAGTATGTTTCGTTTATCTAAAAAATGTAAAACAAACAAAAATTCTGTTTTTCTTGGAGTTGTTTTTTCGTATAGATATTGTTTTATATTGTAGTAAATTAAATTTAGTTTTAGTATGTTCCGTTTGTTTGTAGAATTATGTTTAATTAGATTTGCTTTAATTACTAAAATAAATAAATTTTCAATTATATTTTCCACAACAAATGCAAATGGGACCACATCCTGTATCACAAATTCAGCAAAATTTCGCTCCAAGCCAGCCAAACCAGCCAATGCAGTTATATCAACCTCAATACCAGTATTCAGTCCAAAGTACATTACCACAATATCAACCCCCATCCACATCCAAAGCAAATGATGAAGAATGGCAAATAGTTCCAAATAAAAAACGTGGGAGAACCAGTCCGGAACAACATTCCAAACTTAAACAAACCAAATTAGATAACTACTGGCTCAACACACCAACAGCAAATAAATTGAATGTATTAATTAATGAAGAGACACAAGAAGCAGATACTGAAGAGGAAAAAAAACAGGAAGAGAAGCCCCCACCAATATTTATTGCCGGTGTTAAAAACATCCAACCATTAAACGAACTACTAAACACTATAGCCAAAGATAAACATTTAATCAGAGTGTTGAATGAAGAACAAGTCAAGGTACAGGCCCAAACAATTGAAATATACGACAGTATAATAAAAGCACTTGATGAGAAAAAAACCGAATATCATACATATCGTAAGAAGCAAGATAAACCCTTTAGAGTAGTGATTCGCCATCTTCATCCTACAGTGAATATACAAGAAATCAAAAAAGAAATAGAGAGCCAAGGACATATAGTTCTACAAATAACGAATATACTACAAAGAATTACAAAAAAACCCCTACCACTATTTTTTGTGGACTTAAAAATGCAAGATAATAATAAAGAAATTTATAAGATGGAATATTTACTCAACGCAAAAATTGATGTCGAAGCCCCAAGGCTAAAAAGAGAATTAGTACAATGTACCAGATGTCAAAGATATGGTCACACAAAAAATTTCTGCTATCATCAATACAGGTGTGTAAAATGTGCTCTAAATCACAAAACAGCTGATTGCCCTAACAAAATTAGATCTGATCTAGTAAAGTGTGTACTTTGCGGTAATAACCACCCAGCGAATTACAGAGGATGCAGTGTACATAAACAACTGCAAGAAGCAAGATTTCCAACCTTAAGAAAGAAAGAGTCACCGAATCAACTACAAAACCAACAGCTACCAGTGGCTACAACAAATATAAGTACAACACAAAGACCTACATATGCTCAAATGGTAAATACCAACCAACAAGATATTACAATGGTCACTCAGGCAAATGACATGCAGGAGTTAAAGAATATGATGAAAGGGCTTATGGAACAAATGAGCACCATGCTAAACTTATTAACAACACTTGTCTCAAAAATGAACTAATGGCTAATACACTAAAATTTGCCATATGGAATGCTAATGGCTTGACACAACACAAACATGAGTTGTATGCATTTATAGCTAATCACCAATTAGACATAATACTGATTTCAGAAACACACTTCACGAAAAAAAGTTTCATAAAATTTCACAACTATAAAATATATCACACAACACATCCAGATGGAACTGCACATGGTGGGACAGCAATCATTATAAGAAACAACATCAAACATTACCAGACAACTCACTATCAAAAAGCACATATTCAGGCCACAAATGTAGTTGTAGAAGACTGGACAGGACCTATAACTTTTTCAGCTATATATTGTCCACCAAAACATTCAATTAAACAACCAGAATTTAAAACCTTTTTTGATACACTTGGACTTAGGTTTATTTGTGGCGGAGACTACAATTCAAAACATCTAATGTGGGGATCTAGACTTATTAATACCAAAGGCCGTGAACTACAAAAAGAAATACTAATAGATAATCTGAACATAGTAACCACAAGGGGGCCAACATACTGGCCTACAGACCCTGCGAAAATTCCAGATCTCCTCGATTTTGTTATAGTGAGAGGAATAAATGAAAAATACTTTAAACCAAAGTCTTGTTACGATTTATCCTCTGACCATTCACCTGTTATCATAACTGTAAGCAAAAACATAACAAAAATAGAAAGGAGCTGTATATTACACAACAACAAAACAAATTGGAGTTATTTTAGATATCAAGTAAATAATCAAATCAATTTAGACATCCCACTAAAGACCGATAAACAAATCGAACAAGCAGTAGAACATTTTAACACAGTTTTACAGGAAGCAGCATGGAACTCAACACCATTACCTACAAATCGACATATGAACAAACACTGTTCCAATACAATACATGAAAAAATAATTGAGAAAAGAAGACTCAGAAAACAATGGCAATTATCAAGATCACCTCAAAGTAAAACAAACCTCAATAAAGCACAAAAACACCTAAAAAAATTGATAATAGCAGAAAAAAATGCAAGCTTTCAGGAATACCTACAAAAACTAGATGCAACTCAAGCTACTGACTACTCGTTATGGAAGGCTACAAGGACTCTACGAAGGCAGAACTATACAGTCCCACCACTAAGAACACAAACAGGACAATGGGCGAGAAGTCCTCTAGAAAAGGCCGAAACATTTGCGACACACCTTAAAAAAGTCTTTACATCAAATGAGGGAAGTTACTCACTACAAACTGAAGAAGAAATTATTTCGATACTCACAAAACCTTATCAACTAGAACTTCCTGAAAAAAGATTCACAAAAAATGAGGTAAAAAATATTATACAACAAAACATCGATCCAAAAAAGGCTCCAGGATACGACCTGATTACAGGAAAAACTCTTCAGCAACTCCCAGAGAAAGGCTTCCAATTTCTGACACAGTTATTTAACTCTATAATGAGACTAGGTCATTTCCCATCACAGTGGAAACTAGCACAAATAACAATGATACCAAAGCCAGGAAAAGAACCAGAAAATGTACAGTCCTACCGTCCTATTAGTCTTCTTCCCGTGGTATCCAAAGTTTTTGAAAAGCTGACACTTACTAAGCTAATGCCTATACTAGAAAACAAAAAACTAATACCACCACACCAATTTGGGTTTATAAAACAACATTCAGCAATACAACAGGTACATAGAATTGTAGAGAGAATCAACGAGGACTTTGAAAATAATAGGTACTGCTCGGCGGTATTTCTGGACGTAAGTCAGGCATTTGATAAAGTCTGGCATAAAGGCCTATTATGTAAACTAAAACAGAATTTACCTACAAATTACTATATACTCTTAAAGTCATATATCACCAACAGAAACTTCCAGGTAAAGTATGAGAATGAATACACAAACATACAACAAATTCTCGCTGGGGTGCCCCAAGGAAGTGTACTAGGACCTATATTATACCTTATATTCACTGCTGACTTACCGACAGATACACATATCACTACAGCCACATTTGCGGATGATACGGCAATACTATCATCGAACAAAAATCCCAAAATAGCCTCAGAAATCTTACAAAATAATCTAAATAAAATTCAACAATGGATGACAAAATGGAGAGTCAAAATTAATGAAAACAAATCGCTACACCTAACATTTACCACGCGTAGGGAAACATGTCCGGCTGTATACTTAAACGATAAAGGAATCCCACAAGGGGATGAAGTCAAATATCTAGGTATGTACTTGGACAGAAGATTAAACTGGAGGAAGCATATATTTACTAAGCGAAAACAACTGGGTCATAAGTTAAGAACCATATATTGGCTGTTGGGCAAAAAATCAAAACTATCAACTGAAAATAAAATATTAATCTACAAATCCATCCTAAAACCAGTGTGGACTTATGGGATAGAATTATGGGGAACCGCCGCACATTCCAACATTGAAATCATACAAAGATTTCAGTCCAAAATATTGAGATCAATACTAGGAGTTCCATGGTTCATAACCAATGAAGCCATCCATCGGGACGCCGGACTACCATACGTCAAAGATGACATAAAAGAGTGCGCGAAAAAACATACAGAAAAACTTAAAGTGCATCCAAACGTGTTAGCAAAAAATTTAGTGAATAAACCGCGTACTGTTCGTAGGTTAAAACGAAAAGTTCCGTTAGAGTTAAGTGAACAATAGGTACTAAATTAATGTGTATAAGTTTATGTCAGAAATAGTCAGTGTTGTAGGCTAAGTTTTAAAAAAGGGGTGCATCACTGGATGCCTCCCTACATGTCATTCCTAATTATTGTCAGTCCTATTACTTATTGTCTGTTATCTACCTAAACATTTAGGTTTAGATTGTATAGATAGATTGTAATAAATGTGGGGTTAAAAAAAAATAAAAAAATAATTATATTTTATGTATTTGTGGAAAAGGAAACCTAGCATTAGCTGCCACATTTCTATAACGGCCAATTGTTTTCTATTTTTAGTGGCCGTTATTGTCAGGTTTTACTGTACCAATAATATTTTCTTAAATTATGAAATATTATTTAAATAAAAAATTTATAAACTTGATAAAAGAAAGTTTGCTTAGAATTTACTCCTCTATCTAATTATGGGGTTATTTTTTATAAAATAGTGTTCACCCATGAGAAGGGATAACATCCACCCCCAGGATAAAAGCGCAAGTTGGTACCAAATCATTTTTGTTTCTTGAGGTATCCTCTAACTACTTACCAATTTTCATGAAGATTCCAATTCATGAAAATTAATGGAGGTTCAACGAAATCAGGGGTGAAAACCTTCAGTGACTGCCTTTTTGGAAATATAAAAGATTAATTTTTTTCCTGATTGTCGATTTGCTAATTTTCTGATTTTTGGTTGCTATAAGGTTTAAAAATTAATAAAAATTAAAAATCATGCCCATAAATGTAAAAAAATATTTATTTTACTTATTTAAACGAGATTGCTTGAGCCAGAATGCTGAAATCTGCATTTTTATCATTAAAAAAAAAGGTGGATTTCACCCCTAAAATGTAGAAAGCGCAACTTGGTGCCATATTCGCTTTTGAAGTATCCTCTAACTAATCAACAATTTTCATGAAAATCGATGAAGGTTCAAAGAAATCGTGGGTGAAAACATTCAGTGACTACACTTTCAGAAATATAGAAGAATAAGGTTTTCGTGATTTTCGACTGGTTAATTTTCGGATTTTTGGTTGCTATAAGGCTTGAAAATTTTAAAAAAATGTAATTCATGCACATAAATATAAAAAAAATATTTATTTTTCTTAATTAAACGAGATTACTTGCGACATAATGCGGAAATCCGCATTTTTTACAATTTAAAAATAGGGGTGTATTACACCCCTAAAATGCAAAAGCGCAAGTTGATGCTATATATCTTTTATTGCTTGAGGTATCCTCTAACTACTTACCGATTTTTGTGAAAATCGATGAAGGTTCAACAAAATAGGAAGTGAAAACTTACAGTAACTGCACTTTCAGAAGTCTAAAAAATAATTTTTAAAAAAGGGGTGTATTTCACCCCTAAAATGCAAAAAGCGCAAGTTGGCACTATGTCACCTTTGTTCCTTGAGGTATCCTTTAACCACTCACCAATTTTTATGAAAATCGATGGAGGTTCAACGAAATCTGAGGTAATAACTCATATCCACCTTCATTTACTCCACTATTAGTGCGCATACGGGTAATGATCTGAATTTTTTAAAGAAAATAATTTTTCATTTCTTTAATACATTATAAAAACTATCTCACCTAATAATACTAAACTAGAACAATAACAGAAAATAACACTAGTAAGATTTCAATTAGGTGCAAAGATAAAATAAGTGTTCAAAATGACCTCTTTCAGAGGTGACAGAAGAATTTTATATTCATCATTGGCACGCGTATGGATAATGGTCTGAATTTTTTATTGAAAAAAATAATACGCCACTAAGATATTTCAAATTAAAAATCATTTTTAAATTCCACGTTCAATTTACTACAAAAATCTTTCTTGCTTTTTTATATGAGGCGCCGTTTTTATACCAAAAAACAAAACATCTTAACGCTTACATAGTATTCGAGGTAGTTTCCATATGCAAACTTATTTCAAATAAATTTGTTAACGTTAAGAGGTTTTGTTTTTTGCATAAAAACGGTGCTTCATATAAAAAAAGGAAAGAAAGCTTTTTTTGTTGTAAATTGAACAAGGAATTTAAAAATGATTTGTAGTTTGAAATACCTCCTATGAGATGCGTACTTATCATTATTTTTCATTAGAAAAATTCAGACCATTATCCGTACGCGCGCCAATAATGAATATAAAATTCTTCTGCCACCTCTGAAGGAGTTATTTTGAACACTTATTGTAGCTTTGCGCCTAGTTGAAATCTTATTAGTGTTATTTTATTAGGTAGTTCTAGTCCTGTCGCCAGAGGGGTACAACGGCCTCCTTAATTCAGATGGACTTACCCAAGTTTTTTTTATATATTTTGGCCCGTAGAATACGAATTTTTTGGGTAACAGTTGATCCGGATGTCGATAAGATTGTTATAGACAAAGAACTTGAGGAATTACATAACAGTGATTTCTCGCAAAACAAAACATCTTTTTGTATTTTTTGGGTCATTCTAGGCAAAAAATGTTCTGACAAGTTTTTTCGTAGGATGCATAGTTTTCGAGATAACCGCGGTTGAACTTTCAAAAAATCGAAAAATTTCAATTTTTGAACCCGAATAACTTTTGATTAAAAAATAAAGTAGCGATTCTGCTTACCGCATTTGAAAGTTTAAGTCAAATTATATCGGTTTTGATTATTTGCATTGATAAAAATTTATTATTTTATTGGTAAACAAAGCTATAAACACCTAGTGCGTGAGTGATGTTTTCAATGATTTCTCATTTAAAATCGAACGAGTAGGTAGAGTAGCTACAAGTGCAAGCGAGGCAATTTCTACGTAGCATGCGTTAAAACGCATGTATTAGGCACGGGAAACACTATGTGTTTATAGCTTTATTTAGCAATAAAAAAATTAATTTTTAGCAATGCAAATAATCAAAACCGATATAATTTGACTTAAACTTTCAAATGCGGTAAGCAGAATTGCTACTTTATTTTTTAATCAAAAGTTATTCGGGTTCAAAAATTGCAATTTTTCGATTTTTTGAAAGTTCAACCGCGGTTATCTCGAAAACTATGCATTCTACAAAAAAACTTGTAGGAATATTTTTTGCTTAAAATGACCCAAAAAATACAAAAAGATGTTTTGTTTTGCGAGAAATCGCTGTTATGTAATTCCTCAAGTTCTTTGTCTATAACAATCTTATCGACATCCGGATCAACTGTTACCCAAAAAATTCGTATTCTACGGGTCAAAATATATAAAAACAACTTGGGTAAGTCCATCTGAATTAAGGAGGCCGTTGTACCCCCCTGGCGACAGGACTATTCTCGATAATGTATTCTAATAAAGAATACGCGCTAAGATGTTTATTTTTTGCATGAAAGCGGTGCACCATATGAAAATAAGATAAAAAAGGTTTTTTATTATAAATTAAACGTGGAATTTAAAAATCATTTTTTTAAAATATCTCAGTGGCGTACTATTTGTTTCTTAAAAAAAATTCAGACCATTACCCGTATGCGCGCCAATGATGAATATCTACAAAATTCTTATTTGTATGTCAAAAATGCGCAATAACTACCTTTTAAAAACCACCAAATTTCATTTTTATAGCTCAACCTGTCTTAAAGCAATAAATAAATTGGCAGTTTGAAAGAAAAATTTCAGCACTCCGTCTATGGGAAACAAAGCATTAGCGGTCATATATTCATAAAGCAAACTGTCATTATTTTTTCATGTAGAATTACCCTTAAAGTTTGTCACACTTATTTAGAAACACCCTGTATAATGGGGTTCCGAAAGAAAAGGGAGCGCAGGAAGAACTATCAATCATCACATGGAAGGGACTTAGAAATTTGATAATAATAATAATATCGTATGGCATTTTTGCCGGGGAGATCCTTTCGGATAGTTCCGGCGCCATTTACATCTTTAACCCTGTTTTAAGTAACTAGTGCCGATGTACACTAGCCCAGGGGGACCGACGGCTTTACGTGCTCTCCGAGGCACGGTGATAGGGCTCGTGTCATTATTGGAAATGAAAATGGTTTGTCTTTGGCAGGGCTCGAACCCACGTCTACTGGCGTATGAGGCCAGCGTTTATGCCGTTACTCCACGGCCGCTCACAGAAATTTGATAACAATTTGGGAATCCATTGGTGTAAGAATATTAAGAATTAACCTATGACAGGGATACAGAGTTAGTTTATTGGGATGGGAATATATGAGGTAAATGATTAACTGGTGCACAACAAAGATACTCCCTTCGTACGGTTTAATAAACAAATAGGAAGAATTGATGCAAGACAAGGCAAGAGAAATCATCTTATGTGATGAAAATAAGCCTGAAAAACTTGAGGTTTGTCATTGACATATTCATAGTCCCTATTGCAGACCTAGTAGATTACATCTGCCAGCTTCTTCAAAACCTTCAGGAGAATAGGACTAACATGGACAGCTTAAGGAAAACTGAGTCAAGTCTTTAGATCTGATATTCCTTTATCACTAAAAAGGAAAGTCTTTGATCAATGTGTAGCCACAGTTCTAACGTATGTAGCAGAAACATTGATCGTTACGATAAAAGTAATTAATAATACACAAATACAATACAATACCCAAAGAGCAATGGAGAAATCAATGTTGAATATATCGATGATATGGAAGCAGTTAAAAGAATTACAACAATTAAATGACAGGCCATCTTGCCTGTCCTTACATATGGAGACATAAAAATATAGGAAAAGAAATGAAAGGCAGAATTTACAAAACAGTCATTAGACCAATAATGACATACGAGGTAGAAACATGACCTGACACAGGGAGGACAAAAAGCTTGCTCGAAACAGTGGAGATAAAAACAACGGAGATGTAAGGTGGTGAACAATAATAACTAGGTAAGAAAAAGAAGAGTAGAATAGAATGACCTTCTTTTTCTTGTAGTGCCTATCCGTTTCGAAAGTTGGTGACCATCATGGCAATGTGTACTTTACACACTTGTGCTCTAAAAAGACTTGTGGTTGTTGTGTTGAACCATGTGCGTAGATTCTTCAGCCAGGAAATCCTTCGCCTTCCTGGTCTTCGTTTTCCCTCCACTTTTCCCTGCAAGATTAGTTGCAATAGTCCATATCTTTCGCTTTTTCTCATGATGTGACCGAGGTATTCGATTTTGGCTGCTTTTATTGTAGTTAACAGCTCTTTTCCTTTTTGCATTCTCAGCAAAACACCCTCATTAGTAACGTGGTCGGTATAAGATACTTTCAGGATACAGCCACATCTCAAAAGCCTCAAATTTCTTGCAGGTGGCGTCTGTGAGAGTCCACGACTCAACTCCGTACACCAGTATAGGAAAGATATAACATCGCAGTAACCTGACTTTTATGGGCAATGATAAATCATGACATTTGAATAACTTAGCCATTTTTTGAAATGCAGATCTTGCTTTCTCCATCCTACATTTAATTTCTATGGAATGGTCCCAGTTTTCATTGACGTTCATACCAAGGTAGGTGTATGCTTTTACTCTTTCTATTTGTTGACCGTTCACACTGATTCGCCCTAATTGCTGTGCCTTTTCAGAGATCATCATACATTTTGTTTTCTTATACTGCCTTACTAATAAAACACTCGTATTCTAAGGTTATTCCGTATTTATATGTAGAATAGTTATCCTAAGTATAAGGTAGATATAATACGAAAATAATTTGTTACCAATAAACTCGGTATAAGTTAGTTATAAGTATTCCCACTTTATTCCGAAATAATAGTTTGGCAACGCCGCAATCTTCTACACAAATACATAAAACAACGATATATTGGGTGAAATATGTCAATTTTGACTTTTCTCTACAACAAACACACCAAATTCCGTCATCTTTTGATGAACTACCCGCAGTTTCTTTTCCCTTTATGAGTCGTAAAAACTCAAAAAATATGTAGATTACATAATTTTTTGATGGACTATGGCCGTTTTATTCTGTGTTATATTTTAATAAATCGTTATTTCTTATCTTGTATGTTGAGTTTGAACATTTCATAAAATGGCTTCGAATAAAAGGAACTTTGTATTTTCTGCTGTATTTTAATAAATCGTTATTTTGTATGTTGTATATTGAGTTTGAGTATTTTATAAAATGGCTTCAAATAAAACAGAACGTTACATTAAATGGGAAAGTGAAGAAAAAGTAAACAACTTAATTTATTTTACTTATAAATGCAATGTAGATATGTTAATTTCAGCATATTTTGAAGAAAATTGTGAGAGACTTTCTACATATTATAGAAAATAAAGACATTATTTTTCTTGTAGAGTAGAGGATAAGCCTCCTCCTCGCTTGTTCACAATAAGTCAATCACCTACTAATTTTTCTAAAAACCGTACATCATCTTTAGGTAACCGGATTTTTATTCTGCGTTCTTTGAAAAAGAATTTATGCTTTCTTTGAAAGTTTTCCTTTTTTATGTATTTTCCATCATGTTAATTAAATTATCAACTTCCTCGTTAGCCACAATACCTCCTAAACACATTTTTTTATTATATATCTACTCACAAAACAAATCAAAAAATAATATATTTTTGCCTCTGATGACTTTGACAGTCATAAAATAGGTTATACCAGACTTAAACAAGGATGTGGGTCGGTATAAACTTGGACTAAATTCTTATACCAAGTATAACCTATACCTAAGTTATTCCATGTTTATTGGTAGTGATTTTGCTTATACCTGATTTATTCTCAGTATAACTTTTATACTTGGTTTATTAGTAACAGTGTTTTAGTGTTTAGTGAAAGTCCGTATCTCTGGCTGACTTCTGTGATTCGTTTCATTAATTCCTGGATGGCTTCAGAACTGTCAGCGAACACCACCGTGTCTTCTGCGTATCTTATGTTATTAATAGATTCTCCGTTAATTCTTTCCGG
Source organism: Diabrotica virgifera virgifera (assembly GCF_917563875.1). Lineage (NCBI taxonomy): Eukaryota > Metazoa > Arthropoda > Insecta > Coleoptera > Chrysomelidae > Diabrotica > Diabrotica virgifera. The sequence goes on along the minus strand of NC_065447.1, from coordinate 25,239,099 downwards.
CTTCAACATCATCCACTGCTTCTTTAAAGATTTGCTCAGAGTAGATGTTAAACAGCAGTGGTGATAATATACATCCCTGACGGACCCCACGTTTGATTTTGATATCGTCTGATTCTCCTGCCTCTGTCCAGATAGTTGATGTTTGATTCCAGTACAGATTGCTGATAATTCTTAAATCACAGGTCTTTATTCCAATATTGGTTAGTATCTCCATCAGCTTGTCGTGCTTTACTGTATCGAACGCTTTATGGTAATCAATGAAGCATGCATAAATATCACAATTTACGTCTCTACATCGTCGAAATAGCACTTGTATACAAAAGAGGGCCTCTCTCGTATCCAATGCATTCCGAAAACCAAACTATGTACGGCTGATTTTCTCTTCTCACAGTCTATAATATCCTTTGATGTATAATTTTTAGAAATAATTATAAAATATGGCTCATTAAGCTGATGGTTCGGAAATCACTGCAGGATACGGATTTTGTTTTCTTTGGTAAAGCAATAAACGTCGACTTCAGCCATATACTTGGTATTACTCCGCTCAAATATATGTCATTAAATATTTTTGTTAACCGTTGAGTACCGTCGCACAGTGGTTCCAAATGCCGAAAACGTGGCCATGAAGCGTATACTGTTTATATATTTCGGAATTATTTTCGTTCTTAAGGGTTTCTGGCATCGCTGATTTCGAATCTGACATTATTTCTTCTGAAAAACAAAATGGCGGATCCAACATGGCGGAAAAAAATTGAAAATAGCAATTAAAAAGGAAAATTTTTTGTCAAATTTGGTAGAGGTCTTTGTACGGGTAAAAAAAGTGACTTTTTAAAAAAATTATATCTCAAAAACTAAAAACTGTTTTATTTATAATTAGTACATGAAAAATCATAGTACTTAAGGTACTGTCAAAAAATTTTCAGCCAAAAATATTAATTTTTGAAGAGTTGACTGTAATTTTTCAACAACAGCTCTTTTTTTGCGGTGGGCAGCATAATTAAGTCCAGTCTCATCTGAAATCAAAATATCAAAATATTTCTTGTAGTTTATACCTCTCGCTAGTGAATGAAAGGAGAAATTTTGATTAGGTGAAGTTGTTTTGTTTAAAAAAAAACTACTTTAAAAATGGTCATTTTTGAAAAAATGAGAAAAATTGTGGTCGAAAATGTGTTTAAACTTACGTAAAATCTTCAAATTTCATTTTTTTTTAATTCTTTCGTTCACTCACTAGCCAGAGGTACAAACTACAAGAAACTATTTGATTTTTTGATTTCAGATGAGACTGGACTTAGTTATGCTGCCCACCGCAAAAAAAGGGCTGTTGTCGAAAAATTGCAGTTAACTCTACAAAAATGAATATTTTTGTCTTGAGAGTACCTTAAGTACTATACTTTTTTATGTTCCAATTATAAATAAAAATAATTTTTAGTTTTCGAGATATGTAACCCCTTAAGGTCGGTAATTACAAATCTAACATTACTTTTTTTAAAAATAACATGGCGGATCCAATATGGACAAAAGAAATTCGAAAATTTTATTTTAACGGCATTTTTGTTTAAAATTTTTTACACTTTTGAAACTGCTGATTAGCAATAGATTTTCTTTATGAAGTACAATATTCAGAACCTACTTACAGAAAGTACTATACTACTTATGTACAACTGCCCATACATACTCAACAATTGCCAGAATCATGTAATATGCGTCATTTCCCACTTTTGTGTTCAAACAACTGCCAGCAATGCATAGAGAGTTATAGGCAGCTAAATCAAAGTGATTCTGTATCTACTTACTATATATTTTAAGATTAATAAACATTAGTCGCAGAATTATGCAGAATTTTGTACTTTTTGAATGCATCTTTACAAACTTTTAATCATTTCAAGTATGTTTTCACTACATACGCATTAACAAATTTAAGGCATTTATTGTTAATAAATGTTGATTTAACTTACATTTTACATTACTACATACTTAAGAAAGAAGAATCTGCTTTACAGCGATAAAATTGATAAACTACAAAACGTTTTACAGCGTTTTCAATATACGCGTTTTTTTCACTTTCCCTGCCGGCCAAAATAACCTCGGATATGGCTCACTTGTTACTGAGCTGTGAACCAGAATACATCCGGTCTGATCCTCATACCTACGTATTAGTACTCTACAGTAGTATGAGAAAACAACAGTAAACATGAAAATCCCTAATTAGAAAAGTTAGTTTCGAAAATTAGCGAACAGATTTGGAAATCAACGAAGAATAAAAGTGTGCCCAGAGACTGTCCACATATCACTGAAAAAGCAAGGCTACATATCAAGGAATTAAAAAAAAATCCCTACAATGACACCTCTGCAAAGGCAACGAAGAATAGATTTTTGTCAACGTTTTCGAGAAGATAATTTTAATATTGTCTTTATATCTGATGAAAGTTGTTTCCAGCTTGGTGCAAATCACCTAAAAGTCCTATCAAGAGAAAATGTTACCGTTCAAATTTCCAAATTTCCCACTAAAATAATGGTTTGGGAGCAATATCTCAGCGTGGTGCTACAGCTCTCTGTATAGTTAATGATACTGTTGATAGTGAGAAATATTGTGACATCCTAAATGGTTTTCTTCTTGAAACGGCTCATGTTTTATATCCAGAGGGGTGGCGTTTTCAGCAAGAAAATGCAAGATGCCATACTTCTGCTCATACTCAAGCTTGGATACAAGAACACGAATTGGCAACAATTCCGTGGCCAGCAGCATCTCCAGATCTTAGCCCCATTGAAAACATATGGGGACTGATGAAGACTGAAGTATAACGAGCAGCGCCACGAGATAAAGAAGGTTTGATTCGGTCAGTTTTAGAGGCCAGGAACACCATTACCGAAAATTAAGACCTTGACCTAGTTTAGGGTGTACCTGGACGTTTAGTTAAGTGATTAGATTTAAAAGGAGGTTGTATAAGTTAATGAGATGAATTATTTGTTGCAATTTTATATTTTAAGTGATAGAAATAAATACCGTAAAATTATAATTCTTCTTTCTTTTTTCAGGATACTTTCTAGACGGACTATATTTTAATATTTACTAGATAATTTATTCGCAAAATGAACAAAAATGAAAATTTCCAACATCTCTCCAAAACGAGCCGCTTCTGAATATAAATAAAAAGATATTTATAGCATAAGTAATTTTTCATCCCAAGTGTACAAAAAATTTGAATAGAGACCATGTTAGAACTTCATTTTTAATAAGCTTTTGCTTCCGTCTGAGACATTTCTATATTGATCGAAAAATTTATATAAAATAGTTATGAAATTGCCTCAAGGATTTTCCAGCTTTTCTTCAATGCAGACAATTTTTGTACGCCCTCTAGTTTGCCTATTAATCTAAATCTTTTTATGCTTTTCTTAGACTAGCATAAACGGGTGTACATTTTTAAAGACAAAGCTTTACTTTTAAAGGAAAAAGCATTTTGCATTTCAATTTTCCGGCTGAACATATGAAATATGAAAACGCACTTAGGTTGTTGGACGATCCATCATGTACGAGTGTATGAGTCTCAGCTTGAAAATGCTTTTAAAATGTTGACCTTTCTTGGACTGGAAATCTTTTTATTGCGTTACTTTTAAGTAAATTTTTCGGTGTTTAGGTTTATACCTGTGTAAATCTAAATGTAAACAATACAAAAAAATGGACCAATGCTGTTGACGATTAGTAGGGGATACGAATCGAGGTGAAGCTTCACACATGGGCTTTTCGTATGAAACATTTTTTTATTAAATTTCATATATAGACAATATAGTCCATTGAAATGTTACATTTTTTAGGCCATACCTTGCATTTATTAGAGGAGTTAATTTTATTTTTTAATGTGTAGGGGGGATCAGTAGAAGCTTAAGTTCACGTTTTTGGGGTCGCCACCTTTGTCCCTCGGCCGCCATCTTGGAAAAGGAGTGCAAATGGGTTTTGCTCTATATCTCGTAAACTACTAACCCTACGGAAAATATAATAAACATAAAATGTGGAAAATTAAATTTTCAATAATTTTGTTTCTATTACTTTTTATCAAGTGACCAATAAAAAAGATATAAACAAAAATAAGTAAAAATTTTTTAACAAGTTTCCTTTTGGAGTGTATAACTTTTTTTCAGTTCATTTTACAGTAGAATAACATATCAATTTTGTAAGGGCTTTTTCACCGAACAATTTTCACTATAAAAGTGTTGAATTCTATTTATTTGACCAGATTCTCGAATGCTCATCTTTATATCTTAATATTATTTTATTCATACAATTTATTATGAGTTGAACATTCCTATGCTATTATAGTATGGTATAACTAGACCCAAACCCAGACATCCAAAGTGAAAGTTATCCTCCAACACCAAATTATTCTATGTATATGGTCCACATAATGTTCAGAAAAAAGTCACACCATGTTGAGCGTCGGGTTTGGGGGGAGAGGGGGGAGAAATCGGTAAATTCTTTACGTTTTTCGTAAATATTTCTAAAACTATACGATTCAGCATAAACAACCTTCTCAACAAAAATGTTCTACATTAAATTTGAAATCAAAAAGACCCTATGCATAATCCTTTTAAAATGAACGATTTCAAAGTTATGGAGGTGGTATAGTATAATTTGTCCAAAAAAAGGCCTAACTTAAAAATCCAAAGTAAAAGTTTTCCTCCAACACCAAATTGTTCTATATGGTCCACATATTGTTCGGTAAAAAGTTACACCATTTTGAATGTCCGGTTTGGGGGGAGATGGGGGAGAAGTCGGTAAATTAGTAGTTTTTTTAAGTTTTTCGTCAATATTTCTAAAACTATGCTTTAGCGTAAGCAATTTTCTATAGAAAAATATTCTACATAAAATTTAAAAGAAAAAAGGTCCTATACATAATTGTTATAAAATCAACGGTTCCAGAGTTACGGAGGGTGAGAAGTGGAGGTTTTCGATACTTTTTATATTTTTTGGGCAATTTCCTACTGATTTTCTTTAACAGGATTAAGTTTTATAAATCAAATTTGCTATTTCAGTGGCCGATTGTATGTTAGTGATAAGCCCTTGAAGAAACGACAACCTCACCACCCAAAATCATCATCAATTTCCCAAAAAATATAAAAAGTGTCGAAAACCTCCACTTTTCACCCTCTGTAACTCTGTAACCGTTGATTTTATAACAATTATGTATATGACCTTTTTTGTTTTAAATTTTATGTAGAATATTTCTGTATGGAACGTTGTTTACGCTAAAGCATAGTTTTAGAAATATTGACGAAAAACTTAAAAAAACTACTAATTTACCGACTTCTCCCCCATTTCCCCCAAACCGGATGCTCAAAATGGTGTAACTTTTTACTGAACCATATGTGGACCATATAGAACAATTTGGTGTTGGAGGAAAAGTATAACTCACGCCATTTACTTGGTGTCTGTTTCTGTTTTTGTTTTGTTTGTAGTTTTGTATTATTTTTTGCTTTTTATTGTATTTTTTTATTTTAATAATTTTATTCAACCACTTAGTTATTATAAAATATACATATAACAGACCTAATTAATATACTTATACTGACTGATTCATCCGGAGGCAGACCTAGACACAAGGCATCTGTTTGTCGGATACCTCCAAATGATGTCAGTCAATACAATATACAATGTATATATAATTTATTAAATACACTGTCTATAATATGTATAAATTAAAGTAAAATATAAATCAAAACATTCAATAACAATAGCAAATCGATACATTTCTTTTTAGATTTTAACTGTTTATGTGATTCAGTTTTTTTTTTATTAGATGATTTTTTGATGATTAGATGAAAGAGTAAAAAAGGAGAAAATACGAATTGGTCGTGCAAATCAAATTCAAACATTTTCAAATATTTTAAACATTTCCGGGTTCCTGATAATTAAACTCTTTACTTCTTTACTAAATTTATGTCTTATATTAATTTCTTTTAAATGCGTTGGTAACATATTAAATAGTTTAGGACCATAATAGGAAAATGATCTCTGCGTCACATTTTTTTTAAATAAATTAGTATTTAGATGTAGATTAGTAGCTGCTCTAGTAATTGAAGTTTTTTTATTGTTTTTTACTTTTGAAAATTGGGTCCTTAGGAGACATTGGTGTATATAAATTTGACGTATTTTGAATAATTTTGTTTCTTGGTAGAGTAGAGATGTTGAGTGTAATCTAGGTTTTTTAAATATTATTCTAAGTAAAATATTTTGTGTAGTTTGCAAATTTTTTAAATTAGTAGAGAATGCACCACCCCAAATAGTTATACAATATCTTAGAACTGATTCAACTAATGAATTATACATCATAATAAGATTGGACTTAGATAGGATGAACCTTACTTTATAAAATTTATGTATTAAAGCTCTTATACGTTTAGAGATATAGGTAATATGATGTGACCACCTTGTGTGATGATCAATCATAACACCCAAATATTTTATTACAGGGGTTTGTTCTAGTATGGGGCAATCACATATATTATCTTTACATCTGGGATTATGCAGTCTAATCTTTAAAGATGGTTGGTCCGTAACTGTTGGGGAAAATGTTACATATTTTGTTTTCTCGACATTTAAAGTTAAAAGATTATGATTTAGCCAAATTCTAATATTTTTAAGACAAACCTCTGTCGCAAAATGCACTTCTTCCCAAGTATTTCCTGTAATTATGAGTGCAGTATCATCTGCGTAACATACCAACTGTCCCTCAAAATTCTGGATTGTTGCAATACTATTTATGTATACGAGAAATAAAATAGGTCCTAACACCGTTCCTTGTGGTATCCCCATCTGAACATTAATATTAGTGCTCATTTTGTCACCGATTTTAGTTTGCTGCGTTCTGTTTGTTAAATAATTTTTAAAAAGATCTAATGCAATACCCCGAATACCATAATTATTCAATTTACCTAACAGTTTGGCATGAGATACCGTGTCAAAGGCTTTAGCCAAATCCAGAAAGACTGCTAGGCATTTTTTAGAATTATAGAGAGCTTTAATTATTGTTTCAACTAGATTCAATGCGGCATCTTCTGTACAGGATTTTTTTCTGAAACCGTATTGAATTTTAGAAAGAACATTATGCTGATCCAGAAAGCTAACCAATCTATTTGTTAATACTTTTTCAAATAATTTAGCAAAGTTATTTATTACAGATATCGGTCGATAATTAGTTAGTTTATTTCTAGAACCGCTTTTGAAAATGGGAGAAACTATAGATTGCTTCCATTGCGTAGGTATTTGTCCTGTTGAGAGACTGAGATTTATTATATGGGTTAATGGGCCCAATATATTAAGATGAATATATTTTATTAATTTGCTACTAATCTTATCGGGACCAGGAGAACAATTATTCTTTAAATTAGATATCAAAATAGTTATTTTGGCCTGCGTTACCGGTTTTAAGAAAATAGACGATTCTATATAAACATCTCTCAACAAATTATCAGGTAAATTTGAATTTTCTATTTTATTTGCCATTTTCATTCCTAAGTTTATAAAAAAATTATTAAACACATTTGCCTTATCTGTATTATTTTTAACGCAGTCCCCATTTTCATTAACAATATCAATATTAGAAATATCTAGTGTATTTTTACTTCCTGCAACCTCATTAATAATATTCCATAATTTTTTAGTATTCCCATGAGTACCGTATAATTTTTGTTTATAGTAATCATTTTTCTGTTTTTTTATTAACACATTAAGTTTATTTCTATATTCCTTATACTGTGCTTCTAGAATGGGTGTAGGCGTTTTATTTAGTTGTTTTTTGAGGATATGACGTTTATGAATGGATGTTATTATTGCCGTAGATATCCATGGTTGTAATTTTTTGTATTTGTTATTTTTGTTGACAACAATTTTAGTGAAAGAGTTTGTAATTGTGTTTATTTTATTAATGAAATTGTTGTAAGAAATTTGAACATTATTATTATTAATTACTTCAGACCATGATTCATTTTTTAAATAATTATTTATTTTTTTAAAGTCAATTTTTTTGTTGTAATTTTTTTCTTTATGTTCTGTATTTATACTGTCACAGCTTTTAAAGGATATCAAAACAAATGGCGAAAAATGATCTGTCATATCGGTTTGAAAAACTATCGAATCTATATCAATTTTACTTTCTATATTATTAGTTTTCCTAATAAATATATGATCTATTGTTGTCTTAGAATCAGAAGTAACTCTTGTAGGTTTATTTATATAAGAGATGAAACCATATGTATTTAATATGTTTAGATACCTAGTTGTATCGGGTGTATAGGATTTTAACAAGTCGATATTTATATCACCTACATAAACTTCAAGATGTTGCATATCCAACTGCTGCAGATATTGTTCCAGATCGTTTAAGAATATTTGAGTATTTGTTGCAGGTGGTCGATAATAGGCAGTTATCCCAACTGAATAATAAGTATTTAAATGTTTCGTTAAAAATTTCACGCGGAGAAATTTACTATCATTTATCTCTATAGTACTAATTGTAGATGATATACTATCTTTTATATAAATCACCGTACCATCGCATTTATTTATACACGATTCATTATAATATATTCCGTAATTCGGAATATGAAAATCATTTATATTTACCTCCCTAGTTTCGGATAAAATAATTATGTCCAAAAGATCCTTACCTGATTCTAAATATATGAGCAGTTCTTCAAAATGCTTTTGTAAACTTCGAATATTAAAGTGAATCACACCAATTCCATTCTCCCATTTTACCCTCTCCAGTTCAAGTAAGTAATCTTGAAAATTATTATATTCTTTTGTATCGATTTCCTGACTATTATCCAAAATTTCTAGATATTCAAGCATTTAGTCATAAATTGTACCTGATATCCCAAAATTTAATCAATCGTTTATTAAAGCGAAATAGAAAAATGGTATCGAAAACAAAAATTTAAAGCCTTAAAACCTAGAGAGCATTAGCAATAATGCAATTGATAAAACACATATTATTTACAAATTAAAATGAGTTCTGTATTCATCAAAGTCTTTAGAATTTTTTATTATTTTTACGTTACCGTTTCGACAGACGTAGATTTTACCATTGTCAGTCCACACATTTTTTAAACCCACAAGACTGGTTAGCTGATTTACCAATTCCAATTTTAAGTTAGTGAGATCTTCCTTAATAACTACCCCAGTACCCTTTAGTAGCTTCTTCTTAGCGTAGACTGTTTGCTTATTCTCGATTGTATTTAATTTAAGATACACAGCCCTAGCTTTATCCTTGTTTTGTTTACCAATTCGATAACATAAGTTAATATCTTCATATTTTAAATTTAAACCCATTTTAGAATTTATTAGGTTAATTATTTCGTTTCTGGTGTCTTCTTTCTCCTTTTCCTTTAGATTAAAAATTCGTAGACACATGCGCCGGTTCCCTTGATCTAGTCGATCAAATTTCTCGTTCAGTTCTTCTATTTTGCGCTCCAAGTTTGTTTTAGTGGAGTTAATATCCACTTTAAGTGACGCCACTGTTTCTTCTAAATTACCTAGATGGGTTTCAATGGTATTTATAATGGCTACGGCGACATTATCAGTAAGACTTTTTATAATATCTTTATTTTGGAGACTTTTTATAATGGCTTGACTTACAGCATTTTCAATAGCTTCTTTTACTTCTCTTGTAATAACCATAGTGTTCCAATTTTTTTTTCAACTCACAGCACCAAAACTATTTTATATTCACACTACTGAAAAATTAGGAAATTTTTCGCTGAATTTCCTTATTAAAATGTTACTTTTTCGGGAGCTCAGATTACAACCGACTACTCACTACAATCCATAGGAATTAATAAGCTTTAACTAAGCATGTATAAGCTTTGTCCACAAATTGGTAAAATTTTTTGACAATAAAGCATACCTTACTTACTTACTTACTTTTATTTTTGATGTCTGGGTTAGGCCTATTTTTGGACCAAGTATACTACACTACCTCTGTAACTTTGGAACCGTTCATTTTAGAAGGATTAAGCATTGGACCTTTTTTATTTAAAATGTAATGTAGAACACTTTTGTATAGAAGGTTGTTTATACTAAACCGCATAGTTTTAGAAATATTGATGAAAAACGCAAAAAACTACGAATTTACCGATTTCTCCCCCCTCTCCCCCCCCCCAAACTCGACGCTCAAAATGGTGTGACTTTTTTTGAACATTATGTGGACAATATAGAACAATTTGTTGTTGGGGGAGAACTTTCACTTTGGATGTCTGGGTTATGCCATCTTTTGGATCAATCTTATCATACTATTATTAATTTATTTTTTACCTTTCTCCCTACTATACAAACTAGAACCCTAAGCATATTTAGAAAAACCTTAGAAAAAGAAAAAAGAAGTTGTTTGAGGACAAATTCGCCGGTCCAGAAGAAGAATGACGCAACCGCAAAATGAAAAATTCTTCAGAAGAGCAAAAAAAAACGATTTTTAGATATTTAAAATAGGGATTAAATGAAGAGTAATCGTCCAGGAGCATGGGTATGGCAATTGGTTTTTGCCAACGATGGCTTCTATTTTCATCGATATTGGTTCGAATTTCATTATCTTAATTTAATCGCCCCATTTTCAACCACATCTACAGTTGCGTCATTATGCATCTGAAACAAGGTCTAACATAGCGCGTATTTCAGTGACGACGCAACTACCCTATAGTGGCTTAGCAAATTTTTACAGTTCGGTCTTTTTGTATCATCTTTACATAGTATTTTAGAAGTTAATTGCGCAATAAACAGAAATTGACAAAATTTGTAATTACGTCATTTTTCTTTCGTACCGGACTGAACATCTGCTTGCTATTACTTTTATTATTATAATTTATCCTAGAGGGTACAGCAGTCGGTCCCCCTCTACTTAACTTGTTCTTACAGTTGTGCTACCTATTTGGCTACGTGCACTCGTATTAAAAATTGTGAAAAGTATTTTGAGTTTTATATAGTCTTGTAGGTAGAATTTATATTTTTGTGATTAGATAAGCGGGTCTAGGGTCACTTCGGCAGAGGTAACAGCATTGTGTAACAAAGAATTATTTTTTAAACAATGGTAACACAGAGAAGCTAGGGGTATCACGATAAGGAAAAGCCGTTACATTTCAAATGGTCAAGCAAAACATTTATTGTCTCAACAACTACGTTTATTGTCACCATGAACGCATTGATTGTGGTTATTAAACGCAGTAGCAGATTGATTAATGCATTCGTTGTCACAACAATCAGTTTACATCTATACAATAATCATATATTACTCTTTATTAATAACATTTATTGTACATTGTTTTAATGAAATCTGTACGTTGTCACGATAAACGAAGGTAATTGCTTGTCATCTAGGGCAGGGGTCACCAAATAGCGGACCGCGGTCCGCATCCGGACCGTGAGCTTGTTTTTTGCGGACCCCGTTAAATCCAAAATACACTGCTACAATTATAGTGTAAAATTATGACCAAATCTAAATATATGAAAATCTTTATATTTTTGAAATGCAGAGTATTCACACTATACTGCAGAAATACTCCTAATCTAAACAATATGTTGCGACTAAACGGTTTTCCAAAATTTCGGAAATACCTACCTAAAAATAATCTTTTACTGTGCTTTTGCCAAACTACAATAGCAAAGCTGTCAACAATACAATTATTTTAATTTGCATATTTATGACGTACCTAGTAACCAGTCTATAATAATAAAACTTAAATGTTTTTTCCAAAGGTTCTGGGCCCAGAGCACGCCAAATAGAATTCTATTTTTCTGACGTCACAAAATAGAATTTCATAATGGGAGAATCGACGGTTGCTAGGCAACGTTACGGTACTAAAATAGAATTCTATTTGGCGTGCTCCCGCACCAGGTAGTGGAACCGTAATAAAATTAATTTCTTTTGTATTTCAATTTCAGCTGAGCATTTAACGAATAGCTATTTGTATAACAAGGGAGGAAAGTGTTACTTTTCCTCCCGAGAATGAAGTTTACTACCCGACGCGTAGCGGAGGGCAGTAATCATTCAAGGGAGGAAAAGGCACTTTACTCACATGTTATACATATGGTTTTTCCACCTTCCTCAAATAACAAGTCATTTTTTCTGTTTTACTTAATTTATTTATGTAACTAACCAACAAAATTTATTAGAACTAAAACTAACAAGTAGGTACAATATAACTGTCAACTGTCAAATATAAGTCAAATTATTAATGTAAACATTGTTAAATCAGAATAATAATTTACTGTTTTTTACCATTCTGCAAAATACAGAGTGTTTTTAAATAAACGTTAAAATGTATAGATACTTACGTAATAGAAAATAGATATTGTACAGGGCACAGGGCGTCAATAAGTTATATTTCATGAATGAAATACCATGACGTCACTTTTACTTTTCCTCCCTAGGGAGGAAAAGTACAACTTTGCTCCCTACAATCAGGTCCGGAAAAGTATACTTTCGGTAGAGGTAGGTGGAAAAAGAGTTTTCAGATTTATAAGGCTTAAAACAAACATCTAGCATTGAAACTAATGTAGAAAAGATTTAGGGATGGACACAAGCTCGAGCTTAGCTCGGCTCGGCTCGAGGCTCGGCTCGTTTGACGAGCCGAGCTTCGAGCTCAAGCCTGTTTGTTTCTTGCGAGCCGAGCTTCGAGCCGAGCCAAATTTTTTTCGAGCCGAGCCGAGCTGAATTGGAAACGAGCCGAGCTTTCCTTAACGAGCTTGTCAATATTTTAGCTAATACTCTAATATTTTTTCTATTTATTTTTGATACCACTGATACTTTTGTTTGAGAATAAGTAATTTAGACGACAAATATGTATTTGCAATATACAGTGTGTCCGTAATGTATTAAATAAATGGGATATTTCCTAAACTAAAAGTCTTTTGAAAAAAATCTAAAACACGTCGATTTTTAATTTTAATGATCTACATTTTACAACCAAATTTAATTACACAGAGTGATACACATAAAGGTGATGACGCCATCGGATTTTTTGTAAATATAACAGCTTCATACACAATACCTGCAAAAGGTAAATATGTGGGCTAACAATTATCGGACCCTACTTTTCAAAGGTAATTGAAACGAGTCGCATAACATCAGTCTTTAACGGAGTATCTCGCACCTACTTTAATTTATTTATTTCCCAGTAGAATTAATCCTGGAGGTTTTGATGAAAGTTTATGGTTTCAATAGGATATTGCGCCTCCGCATTATGCTGTAGATGTTCCAAGGTACGTAGACGAAATTTTTCCGAACAGGTGGATTGGAAGACGTGGGAGTGTGAAAATTTAAGATAAAGTCATGTATCAATTACTGGATTACTTTCAAATTCTTAGATTAATAATTTGAAATCAATAAAATTTATTTTCATAGCGCATATCTTTGAAATTCTGTCCGTTAGACCCCAAGTATCATACCTTTTTAACATCAGCTCATTTTTTCGATCTAAAAATGTCACAACGTAGGTACAGAGTGTACATTTACCTCATACATATCAGCTTAATGTATATCACCCTGTATAATCAAATTTTATGGTAGAAGGTAGAACATTAAAATTAAAACTCCACGAATTCCAGATATTTTTAAAAAGGATTAAGGAAGTATCTAATTTATTACATATTTTACGGACACTCTGTATAAATTCCTTTTTAAATAATATTCTTGCATTTCGATTATCCCTAATATCGTCACTAAATATTTGAATAGGATTTATAAAATGCAGTTATGTACTTCTCATTTTTACTATAGTTACTCGGAAGAGGTAAAAATTTTAATGAACATATTTTTTTGTTATGGTAAAATGTAAATATTCGCATTCCTAGAAGTTAGTCTTTTTGATAAACAAATTCTTAAGAAGGTTACAAGAGGCAGTTTAAGTTTATGGAGGATTATAAAATTGGGATTCTACCTCGTACCTCCATACTTGAATGGTTTTGGACATAATGATATGAATTTAACAATAGAAATTTACTGTTAATCTGTACAGTTGAATGTTTTATTGTAACTTATTTCTCAGTATAAACTTTGCTAAATCTGTAGGTATTAAGAAAATAATTCCGATTTTAAGAAAACTAGCACGTTTGTATTTTACGGGTAGTAGGAAAGAAATCTAATAGTTATTACAATCTTTTCAGTCTTGAGAAAGAAGTTGAAGTTGCTGTTCGTCCATTTCTGTTTAGGAACCTAATTCCAAATTTTTCGCGTTTTTAAAATGTTTAATTACGATAGTGATGATAGTTTTATGGACACAAATCTTCCTTCTCCAAGTCCAAGTGAAAATAGTGAAGTGTCAACTAAGTCGACTGAAAGCGTTAGCGGCGATTATACTCTTGACGAAACTTCGACATTTCGGAGCAAGTTTACATGCTTTTTTGAGTTTAAAATTATTGACAAAATAAACAAATTAGCGACATGCAAATTATGTAACAAACGAAAAATTAAAAGTGAGTTTAAAGTAAAACTTTCCGTTACAACTACTTTAAAAAGGCACTTATTAAGTAAACATCCAAAGGAATATGGTACTATTTTTCCAAAGCTCTCTCAACCTGGAACTAGCAAAGCTGGACCACTTCATAATTTCTTAACAATTAAGGTAAGAACACATTTTACTATTGTAATGTCAATATTCAAAGTATTAACGCCAAAGTTTTCGATGTGCCAAAACAATGCAAATATTCAAAAATAATATTTTATTATTTTTTTGCATGATGTTTCAGTTTTTATTTATTATTGTTGGAAAAAAAAGTGTAATAAAATTTTTTGTTCATAACCAGTTTTTTTGGGAATTTTCTTAATAAAATTTTGGTCGATGTAATAATCTGATAAATATTTGGCATTAAATAATTGCTTAACGTTAAACAATGTTGTCAAACTGAGTAAAATTATAAAATTTTAAGCTGTTAGTTTTCAGTACTAACAATTGCATTAATTATAATGAAAATTGATATACCTACTTAACCTAAAATGCAAATCCGAGATCCATTGTCTAGTCGCAACAGAGGGGGTCCCGTGGGAAAGTTCGAGCTCCCCGTGATTTAATGGTGGTATTATAAGTTTTTTGGGTCGCTGAATCCAATGGAAGTGGTCTGGAAGCCCAAATATGGTCCGTTTAATTGTTATTAACAAATTATGGTAAAATAAGGGCTTTATGAGAAGCCCTGTAAAGAAATTGATAGTATTAAGGTCTTTTTAGATTCTTTGGATAATTCTGAGCAAAAAAGGTCTCTTGTGATATTTGTCTAAAATTAGTTGTTGTCGAGTTATAAGCGATGACCTCTGCCAAACGTCATTTTAAAGAGGAAGGATGAATTTGCATTTTTTTATTATATTTTTTAAAAAACACTTTTAAACTTTAAAAGGTGATAATTCAATAGTAAATTTAATTTCGAACAATTTTGCTGTAGAAATGTATGTACTAAAAGGGCATAGAACTCATACTATGCACCTTAGTTCATAGGGGTTAATTCACCCCTTTCTCAAAAACGCACCCCTGTAAATGGAAGCACTCCGCGGTGTTTTCATATTTAGAGGTCCATTGACCATATGAAACAAGAAACAATAAAACCCCGTGAACGTTGTAGTTCCTTTTAGCCATCTTATTTTGAACATAATCAATAGCCTAATATATTCTCTTCTATTACATCATCATCATTATACATATTTGCCTTTTTTGTCTTGAGCCACATCAGAATAAATATTCTTTACCGCCATGTCATTCCTAACTTTACCATAACGGCTTCTTCTTCCTCTCTTACTAGCTCCAGGTGCGACACACATTTTCGCTTTTTGGATGAAATGGTACCTTTGCGCATTGTACGCGCCATAACCACCTTAAACTTATCTCATTTTATCTTTAATAATTGGTACCACACCCAAACTCCCTTTTATGTTTTTTACCATGTTTTATCACTTTCATTTTACTTTTATAAAACTTTTCCGTCTGCGACAAGTAATTCTTGCCGTTTTCGTCCATAATTTAGTTTTTAATTACTTCTATTTTTGTGTTGTTTGAAACCAAAGCTTACAAAAGTCTGAAAGGAACCAAAAATTAAAATATAAAATACGTAAAGAACATTTAACACTTAACAACCATTGTCTCCTTATTCTTGCTAATATTCTTGTTGGTTCAATTGCCGTAAAGTTGGTAAAAATAATTTTGTTTACCCGCTGGGCTGCTATAATAATTCTAAACAATTAGATAATTTCTCATTATCTATTACTACTTTTCTCAATGATTTAGTTTTTTAACAATGTAAATGATATTGACTTAAAGAACAAATAAAAGTTATAATTAAAATATTTTATATTTCATAATTTTCTAAAAGACTAGGTCAATTTAATTTGTTTATTTATGGAAAAACCAAAAAAAAAGTTCAAAAAATTCAGCGCCCAATTCGGTAATCCCTTTAGTGTGCAGTTCATTGTACCTACCCAACGACCTCCAATCCTATTTTAACTATTAGCGGGCTCTGGTAATTTAGTGTGAATTCATGTTGGCTGGGAAATAATAAATAGCAAAATAAATACAATAAAATAATAGCTTTATTTTAAAAATAATTCAAATTTACATTCAAATATCAAGTAATTTACACTCGTTTATGTTTATTGCAGAAATCCGTGAATGAACCTAAAGATGAAAACTTTATCGTTGATTGGGTGGCCACTAAATACCTACCTTTTTCGTTTTTTGACGACGAAGCAACAAGGAACTTCTTCGATCAAATCAAACCTGGAATAAACCTGCCTGGACGAAAAGCTTTAAAGAGAATGGTTGTGTCCCGTTTTGAACAGGATCAAAAAAAAGTTATGCATATACTACAACAAAACACATCAAGAATATCTTTTACCATTGATGGCTGGACGGTAATTAATGGAAAATCTTATTATGGGATCACCGCCCACTTTATTGATGACCATTGGCAACTCCAGTCTGTAGTTATCGATTTCTCACCTTCACATGGGCTTCATACTGGGAGAGATATTGCCAAGTTGTTTTATGAATCTTTGCAGAGCTATGGCATCACATCGAAAATTCAAGGCATAACTGTTGACAACACTGCAGCAAATACAACGTTCATGCAGGAGTTAAAAAAGCTTATTCCTTCTTTTGATGACGTTAATCAACATTTTAAATGTGTAGCACATATTCTGAACTTGGCTGTTCAAGATTGCTTAAAATCTCTGAAAATAGAAGAAGACGTAGGAGGGGAGGCTGAAGATGAAGAAAGCAGTAACGTAGATGAAGAGGTTGAGTTCGAACACAACGATGTTCTAGATGAAGATATTCAAACACCAACTAACTGTTTGGATAAAATTCGTTATATATTTAAGAAAATAAAAAAATCTGAAAAATTACGGATCCGTTTTAAAAGTGCGTGCCAAACTGCTGGGGCATCTACACAGATTTCACCTATTCTGGATGTTCCAACAAGATGGAACTCCACTCATGATATGTTGGATGTCGCATTAAAGTTAAAAAAGGGGATCGACTGTCTATGTGCAAGCGACAGTGTCAATAAATTAAACAATTTTCGACTACACCAAAACGAATGGCAGATGTTAGCTTCCGTCTGTAAATTTTTAAAGATGTTTAAAATAGTAAGCGAAAACCTTGGAGGAGACAAATACGCAACGCTTCCATCAGTGATAGTCAGTTTAAATATACTGTTAGACAAAATCGAATTACAATCAAAGTTGCTTGACGATAAACCGAATCGTTCCTGTGTAGATGAACAACTTTTAACTGCATTTCAAAAGGCCAGAGATAAAATTTTAAAACATTACAGACAAACAAATTGGATTTACTGTGCAGTACTTATTTTAGACCCAAGACATAAACTTGAAGCATTTGATAACTCACTTTGGGGAAGGGACTTAAAGAACGAATCGTATTCAGTGTTTAAAAAACTGTTAAAAAAGTATGAAGGAAATCAGCAAGCTGTAGAAAATATAACGCAAAGTACATCTGAATCGTCGGTGGTCATGGAAGTACAAGATGAGCTTGAAATCAATTTCGAAAGCTATTATCAATCAAAGGTCATAACAAAACCAAAAGACTTAAGTACTGAATTCTATGACTACATAGCACTCCCGCAAAGTACTGGCAACGAAGATATTTTAAAGTGGTGGCAGGTAAATAAAGGAAGATTTCCTGTTCTTGCTGAAATGGCCAGAGACTTACTAAGTATTCCTGCTACGTCCGTACCATCTGAGCGATTGTTTTCGAAAGCTGGCTTAATTATTCGAAAACAACGCAATAGATTGACTAATGAATCGGCTAAGTGCCTCTTATGTCTAAACTCTTGGGTAGAAAACCCAATTTTGAAAAATGTGTAAAACAATTTTTTTTTTAATTTTAATCGTTTAAATTAGTTCTAGGTTTAATTTTATTTATTGTTGAAGTAGAGTCGTATATGTATAATTTGGTAAGAATAGAGTTATAATGTTATTTTTAAATATATACCTACACTTTCCTCCTTTCCTCTTGTAAATGATTTTTATTAACAATGTAATTTTTTTTTAAATAGTATCTCCGATATAAAATGTTAATGGAGATACTATGTACCTATTTATAATTGACTGTAAGTGTACAAAAATATTTTTCAGGTGACACAGGTTTTTTAGTTACTTAAATTAAAAAAAAAAAGAGTTACAACTCATCTGTATTAAGTTTAGTGAAAGATTTATTTTATGCGAATCTAGTAATATAAGACAATAAAATACTTGATACTTTTTATTTATATTTTTTATTTATTTATGAAGGCCTTTTAGGTGGTAGGTACTACATTACAATATTACCAATAGTATTATACAGTGTGGCAAAGCCAAATGGAATAAATTCATTATTTCGTGAATGAGCGATTTTGGAAAAAGATCTCAAAACAGGTCGATTTTTATTTTTAAATTACGATTTTTTGGCATATATAATACCTACATATATCATACTAATGACGTCATCCATCTGGGCGTCATGACGTAATCGATTATTTTTTTAAATGGGAATAGGGGTCATGTGCTAGCTCATTTGAAAGGTTATTAAATTCTCTATTCAGTAATATCAATATTAACATAATTATGTATACAGTGTGTCCAAAAAAAAATTCGAATTAAATTAATTAACACAAAAAGAAGAATGTATGTAATTTATTTAATTCACAATACATTTTACTGCTGTCAGAAAACATAAAAAATGTTTATTTGACAAATAAACACAGCTTTTCGCTTAAATTAAATGTTCAAACTACCAAGAGGCAGGTGAGTGGCATCTTGAACATTGAATTTAAGTGAAAAGCTATGTTTATTTGTCAAATGAACATTCTTTCTGTTTACTGACAGTAGCAAAATGTATTTTGAATTAAATAAATTACATATACATTCTCATTTTTGTGTCAATTAATTTAATTAAAAAAAAATTGGACACCCTGTATATTATGTTAATATTTATATTACTGAATAGAGAATTTCATAACCGTTCAAATGAGCTACTATCATATACGAGTATATGCCAAAAAATTGTAATTTAAAAATAAAAACCGACCTGTTTCGGATTTTTTTTCCAAAAGCGCTTATTCACGAAATAATAAATTTATTCCATTTGGCTTGGCCACACTGTATGTACATATGAATATTGATATTTAAAAAAATGTTTTCATAAAATATGCTGCTTTTTCCTACTCCGATTATTTATGGATTAGTCTGGTCGTATTAGACTTTACTTTTTATTGTTATTTGTATTATTTATTATCACTACACTATACGAAATCCGGGTGTTATCAAACAATTCATCCACTATCTTGTCATAATACTTAATACAAATATGCCATCTTATTTGAAATTTATATTAAACTATCGTAATATATCTACCTATATAGTTTCTCAGCGATAAAACTATTTTCTTGGCTTCCTTTAAATCCGGTTATTTTAAAAAGACTGACATTATTTCAGGACGAACACTAAAATCATACATTATCATAGTTTTTTAAACAGAAATTAAGACAAACTGTGAAATAAACATTTTTAATTTCTCCTATTTGTTCATTAATCTAAGAAAAAAAATTTCTCGCTCTTCTTGTCTCCTAACGTTACTATGACAGAGTATGTAGCTATTATGTGAAAAGCATTTAGTGAATTTCTTATTATTTCTTATATTTGACTATTATAAGTAAAAAAAATTACTACGAATGTTATATTTTACATTCATTATTATGTTTTTGAGCTCGGCTCGGCTCGGCTCGAACTATTCGAGCCGAGCCGGCACGAGCCACGAGCTCAACCTGCAAGCTCGAAGTTCAAGCCGAGCTTCTATCTCGAGCTCGGCTCGAAATTTCGAGCCGAGCACAAGCTTTTCAAAAGCTCGGCTTGGCTCGGCTCGAGTCCATCCCTAGAAAAGATAACATGTTAATTACCATTTTTTACTATCATTATTATTTAAATTTCTCAGTTTCAGTAATTGGATTTAAAAAAATTTAATAACTATATACAAAATGAATTTCTCTAAAAACTTGAGACAAGCATCATTAACATTCAAAATATAAATTTCAAGCTTTTAAAATATTTTCAGTAGTAATTGCACAAGAGCTCTAAAATTATCGAATTTTCATCGAGTGACACTTTGTCAGTTTTAATTTCACGACCCGAAGGGGAATGAAATTATGTCAAGGTGTCACGAGGGCAAAAATTCGATAATAATTTTAGAGATCGAGTGCAATTTGTTGCGATTATTTCATGAATAAAACTGTTCAAAACCAAAATTTTATTGTAATTTATTTATGTAAGTACAAATTAGTACAATTAAACACACAGTTGTTATAAATATTTAACGGCTGAAAGTCATCACTTTTATAATTTTTAAAACATTAATTGTCATTAATGTCACCGAATGTATTTTTTCGTAGCAGCGAAGGGCATCTGACGTAATATACTTGACGACGGGATATTATCAAAAATTATCAGTTTAATTTTTATTTCTGTAGCTTTCTATTGGTCAGAATCTCCTATGAATGAAATAATCAGTAATAATTCAGTGTTTAAAATGTATTGATAATAATATCAAAACAATACACAATTTATATTTCATTTACTGTACCAGGAAAGTATTCAACTACACAGTGGCCAAAAAACAATGATATATTATTAGTTTTGCTTTTTCATACTTATATAGTTTTTTTTTATTAGCCGTAAAATGTACAGAACTGCAGTTGAAAAGTAAACAAACACTGTTTCAGGTAAGCTGTTACTAAAATTTAAATGTTTAATGTTTAAATAGATTTAGTTATGTTGCATAAAATTGTTGAACACTATAGTTGCAGAAAGACAACAACCAGAAACAGAAGGATTAAATGAAAAAATTTAATTCTAAAATGCAAATATGTATTTACAATTACGCCGCAAAAATTTACTAAACAAAGACGGGGCCTAAAATAGCTTTAAAATCATTTGTCCTTGAGTTTATTTCATACCCCTCCCTAATCGAGGTGGTCTAGTTGCCTGGTTTCAACGGCGTAACCAGGATGATCCTAAGGGGGGTTACAACTACTGAAGGGTTTCTGGGTGCTGTGGATTACCGAAAATTTAGGCTCAAAGTACATCCCAAATGGGGAGAAGGGGGGTTATAACCCCCAATCCCCCCTATTACGCTAATGCCTGGTTTAATGCTGTGTGCTTCCGGACCGCGGAAGTATAGTAGGTTGTCGAAACGGACCCTCAGGGAATATAATTGGTGACCCTTGATCTAGGAAATCAAGAAAATGGGTTGCTGCCAGAATTAACATTATTTATTAAATATACGAAACTAAGTTATGGGCTGAATAAATTGAGTGTTATTGATTAATGTACTCTAGTTATTTTCGTATAGAATATCACAAGAGAGAAAATTTTGCCGGCAATATTTTCGACTGGTATGAAAGTTTGTTGCC